>NW_007247208.1:161219-276480 GCF_000164805.1 Carlito syrichta
AACCCTTAACTGTACCCCACAATATCATAATAAAAAATATTGATTATAAAAAAAAAGACTCAGTGTTGTTGAAATATCAGTTCTCTCCAAATTGATCTATAGATACACTGCAATCATAATAAAAATCCTAGTAGGCTTTATTTGTTTTAGAAACTGACAAAATGATTCTAAAATTTATATAGCAATACAAATGACCTAGAATATCTAAAACAAAGTTAGAGAAATAACACCACCAAGTTTTCAAGACTAATAAACCTACAGTAAAGAAAAGAGTATGTTATTGGTACAAAGATAGACAAGTAGATCAGTAGGACAGAAGAGTATAGAAACAGAATAAACTCGTTGACAACTGATCTTGACAAAGAAGTGGAGGCTGAATAGTGAGGAATGAACAGTCTTTTCAAGATATTATGATGTAGCAATTAGAAATTGATATGCAAGAAAGTGAACTTTGATTCTTGTTTCACATTATATACAAAAATTATCACACAATTGATCATAATCTAAAACTATATAACTTCTAGAAGAAAACATAATAAAACCTTTATGACCTTGGGTTAAGAAGATATTTTTCAGCCAGATGCAGTGGCTCATGCCTCTAATCCCGGCTCTTTGAGAGGCAGAGGCGAAAGGAATACCTGAGCCTACGGGTTCGAGACCAGCCTGGGCAACATGGTGCAACCTCATTCTATAATAAATCAAAACATTAGCCAGATGTGGTGGTGCATGCCTATAGTTCCTACTTGGAAGGCTGAGGCAGAAGGATCGCCTGAGCACAGCAGGTCGAGACTGCAGTAGCCACGAGCATACCACTGTACTCCAGCCTGAGCAACAGAGTAAGACTTCCACTCAAAAAAAAAAAAAAAAGATATTTTTCAACTATAATCCCCACATGTGAATAGCCATATAAAGAGCAATTTATAAATTAACTACAAAAAAATGTTAAATTTCTGCTGTGAAGTACACTTTGTTAATATGTGTAAAAGTCAAGTCACAAACTTGGATAAAGCATTTACAAATTATATATATATGATGGAGGACTCATTTCTAGAATATATACAGCACATGCAAAATTCAACAGTAAGAAATCAACCCAATAAAAAGTGGGCAAAAGATTTGAAGAGACACTACAGCAAAGATGCATAAATGGCAAATAAATACCTGAGATGTCCAGCTCCATTATTTATTAGGAAAATTCAAATTAAGGTCACAATGAGATACCATTACATAGCTATCCAAATGTCTACAATTGAAAGAATGACCAAGCCGAGCTTGGTGACTCAGCCTGTAATCCCGTGCCTTGGGGGGCTGAGGTGAGTGGATTGCCTGAGCCCGCAGGTTCGAGACCTGCCTGGGCAAGTTGGCGAGACCTCATCTCCACAATAAATAAAAAAAAAAAATCAGCCGGGTGTGGTAGCGCATGCCTGTAATTCTGGCTACTTGGAAGGCTGAGGTGGAAGGATCGCTGGAGCCCAGTAGGTTGAGGTTGCGGTGGCCAGGAGCGGCCACTGCACTCCAGTCTGGGCGACAGAGTGAGACTCCAACTCAAAAAAAAAAAGAATGACCAAACCAATAGTTTCACATAAACAACTGGTCTGAAATATTTCTGGTCTGAAGATTTATTACTGGTTTAAAGGGAAAATGGTACAACTCCTTTAGAGAACAGTTTGCCATTTTCTTAAAAAATGTAAACATACCTAACCATGTGAACAGGCCATTTCTTTTGAGGGGTTTACATAAGAGAAAGAAAAGCACATGAATACCATAAAAATTTGTATATGAATGTCCACAGCTGCTTTACATGTACTAGTCAAAACCTGTAAACAACCCAAATGTCTATCAACAGGAGAAAAGATAAATACACAGTGATATATGCCTGTATTGGAAGACTATTCAACAATAAAAAGTAAAGAACTTGTCGTATACACTATAGCATAGATGAATCTCAAAATAATTAATCTGGATAGAAGAATCTAGTCTGAATGCACATTCACATATATGTGTATAACATTCAGATGTATATAAAATTCCAGAAAATGCTAAGTAATCCAGGTGACAGAGAGCAAGTCAGTGCTTGCTTAAGCATATCTGGGTGGAGGGGGTTTGAGAGCTGGACGAAGGGAATCACGAAGGGGCTGAGAAAATGAACTTCTGAGGATCAGTTCATTGTCTTGGCTGTGGTGATGGTTTCATGGTTAGAAAACCCATATGTTTGACGTATGTCAAAACAGATCGGGCTGTGCTCTTTAAATCTTTCATATAAACTATATGAAAATAAAGCTGTCAAAATTATATTTCTGTGAAATTTTCTCATCTTTTTCTTCTCCTCCTCCTCCCTTGTCTTCTCCAAATCATGATTATTGCCAAATAGAAAAATTAATTAGTGAGGTGGGACAAAGAATAGTACTTTATTTCAAAAAAATATTAAAACCATGTTTATATGTTAATGTTGTGGACAAATGAATTTAAAATATATTATTCATGCTTTCCATGTCCTTATAAAGTTGCAGAGAATATCAATTTTTCTTATAATGTATTTTTGCCATTTCTTCCACCAGTCTCTGTGTTAGAAGAAGCTGCTTGCATTTCATTTCTGTTTTTTCAACACAACATGACTATTGTAAGTGCTACTCACTCCAACGTGTCATTGGCCATGATCCCATTGCAGGTGACCAATCTGAAATAGACTGACTCATTGACCACTTAATACTGTACCTTTCCACTAAATAATTCCTACTACAGTACCCTCCATGGCTGACCCATGGCTTTGTTTCAAATTTAGTTAAATATGCAGCACAATATTAAAAATGTTGGTATATGTTCAGATCATGTAAGTGATTTGACATTGAAGAGGAATTAGCAGAAGTGTCTTAAATGTAATTTTTTCAGATATAGAGAAAGTAGCAATGATGACTACCTTTGCCAATTTTTCTTTTCCTGTAGGATAAAAACAAGGCAGTTTTCCTACCACCTTTGAGTAGTTAAGTGTACTTAACACTAAATGACAGTTAGATCACAGAAAGGCTTTGAGTCATCCCCTTCTAACACTGGAGTGCTGTTTGCTCTAACACACCCCACTAGATCAGACACAAATCACTAGATCAGACACAAATGAAAGAGAGATGGCAGCAGGTGAGCAGAACTCAGTAATCCTGACAGCATGATGCAAACGGACTAGAAACATGGACTTCACAAACAGCATGGCAATATCTGGAAAACCCCTGTGCCTAGGTCAACTCAGCAGGTGGCAGTGAAAAACAGAACCACTCTTGATAAACAAGCTTTAGGTAGTCTATGAAGCAGAAAAGGGAAATTACAGAAAGCAGTCACAACAAACAAGGTAAGTCAAAGCAAACTTTCTTAACCCATTTATCTTTTGTAGACTGCTAAGGGCTAATGTGTTCCCCCAGGAAATGAAAAAAATTAAATTTGCTCTACAATTTAAGATGCTATATTTTATTTTTTATTATCTTTAGTAGTATGTTGAGTGAGAAATCTTTCATAAATTAATGTTCACTGTAAATATTTTCAAAAGCTCTTATTAAGTGGTGGTTTTAGACCAATACCACCAGGTTGTCAACTTCATAGCATGGTGGGTTAATCTGGTCAGCTTACCATATGTAGTGACTTCTGTTCTTACTTTTGTTCTTCTAAACAGTAAAAGTCACAACATAAGAGCTGACTCTAAGTTACTTAGAGTACAAAGGGACTGCTAACAGACCATACAGAATCACTGAATCTAATTTTAATCTTTCTTCAAATAAGCAGCACCTCCATAAAAATTACTAGAAGTAGGATAAAAATGAAATTGGGTGCCCGGTGTTACAACAGTTATTATTTCACAGAGTGAATATATGCATATTTAATATATATATAGACAAACAGTACACTTTGTAGAGACAAATTATATATGTACTATATATATATTTTATATATACAGAAAGAGAGAGAGGAGATTATTTTTTAAGTGACTATAAAAGTGCGGTAAAAGCTGGGCTCGGTGCCTCAGCCTGTAATCCTGCGCCTTTGGGAGGCTGAGGTGAGTGGATTGCCTGAGCCCGCGGGTTCAAGACCCGCCTGGGCAGGCGAGACTTCATCTCTACAATAAATCAAAAAATTAGCCGGGTGTGGTAGCGCGCGCCTGTAATTCTGGCTACTCGGAAGGCTGAGGCAGAAGGATCGCCAGAGCCCAGCAGGTGGAGGCTGAGGTGGTCAGGAGCGGCCACTGCACTCCAGTCTGGGCAACAGACTGGAGACTCCAACTCAAAAAAAAAAAAAAAAAAGTAAGGCAAAGGCAAAACGAAGAAGGTAATAATAACATGAATTATCAACAATCTGCAATAATTAACTTTTTGATTGATTAATTATGTCTTTATCTTGTACACATATCTTGGAATTGCTAGAAAGTAGCATGATATAATAGAAAGAACATAGACATTTGAATCAGATAGGTTTACACTAAAATCTCACAGCCTACTTGACCTTAAGCATGTTATTACTTAAGTTTTAATTTCCTCATCTGTGAAATTGGGAAGATAACATTACCATACCAATCTGATGTGGAGATTGACCAAGGTATGTGTCCATGATGTCAATATTTGCTGGCACTTATTAGTCAGCAAGAAATGCAGAGTTTATAATATGAATGATACTGCTGGAAGTAGGGACAAATTGTACAATTACTACCTAAGCACACAGTTTTCAATAGCTTTTATATTTATTGTAATGGTATTATTTTATCCTTATAACTTCCACAAGTTTCATTGATTATCTGAACATAACCAAACCAATTTCCTCTATAAATTCATTCTGAAAAGGATGTATTTATCTAGATTTTAATTTTGTAGAATATGGAACTTTGACTCAGCAATTTTATGTATTCCCATGTCATTCTCTGGACCATTTTCAACCAAAAAAAAAAAAAAAAGGTGTGCATGGCATTCCCAGATTTTAAAAAATTACCAGTAACAAAAGAGAACACTAAGAGCTATCACTATTTATATTTATAAATCCATATATTGAATAGCAAGGCAAAAGCACAGTTCCTCTGACCATTCACTCATGAATGCTAATGTGACAGCTAGTTGCAGCTTTTAGGTAGACAACTTAATATCAAAATAAAATTGTATCACAATGCACTCTCTTGATTAACAAGACTAAAGTCATTTGTACTTACCATGAACAATGGGGAGATCAGACA
The DNA here is from genome assembly GCF_000164805.1 of Carlito syrichta. Lineage (NCBI taxonomy): Eukaryota > Metazoa > Chordata > Mammalia > Primates > Tarsiidae > Carlito > Carlito syrichta. The sequence goes on from NW_007247208.1 coordinate 166,420, forward strand.
TTCTAACTCTAAATGATTACATCACAGGTTATAGTCTCTATGTGGCCAGAAACTCAGTGTACTTTTAAAAATATACTTTTAAAATATGCATCACATGAGGTATCTGATTTCCATCTTTAATTAGCAAGTTTCAAAAACTAAGGGGTATGTCAAATCTCTATTATAGTCAAATACATTTCCAAAATAACAAAGTATCAACTTATTACATAATTTAACTTACATAAATAGATATCGCCTAGTTCCTTCTACCCTTCATTAAGCTGGAGGATTTTCTTCTGGACAGTGCTATCCTTGGATTTTTTATTCTTTGTATTGTTTGTCTTCACTATGTCTATCAACCATCAGCAAATCATTAATTGAGTAGAATCATGCACTTGCTTTTCTATTTTTAAAGTAAGCTAATAAATTATTAGTTTACATATGCAACTATCCTTACTTGAAGGTTTTTATATCAAAAGGATGTTTTTAAAACTAGATGAACGAAATGAACACAAAAACAATTTACTTTTCCTTGCTTAATTAAAAATATAATATTGTTACTCACAGCACTTAAATGAAACAACTATACATTAACTAAATATTCACTAAATGGAACTATGTCAAGCTCTGTGGGAGACTAGAAATATAAAGTCAATGAGTTATATTATGCAAGGTTGAATTTATCTTTAAAAACATTTATTTTATTTTTCTGTTTTCCATAGAATTAGGAAATACTATATAGGCTTATGTCATATTGATAAACAATAGACAAATTCAAACTTCATATAAGATTTAATTATAGGCGTGTGAAATTATGGTGTAGGCTAGACATCTAAAATGTCTCACGCTATCTATTTAATTTAGAGACTTTTTAGGCCAGCCTCAGAGGCTCACACATGTAATCCCAGCGCTTTGGGAGGCCGAGGCGGGAGGACTGTCTGAGCTCAGAAGTTTGAGAACAGCCTGAGCAACATGGCAAGACCTCGTCTCCACAACAAATTTAAAAATGAGCTGGTTGTGATAGTGTATGCCTATAGTCCCAGCTTCTTGGAAGGCTGAGGTGCAAAGACCACCTGAGCCCAGCAGAGTCGAGGCTGAGGTAGCCGTGATGGTGCTACTGCACTCCAGTCTGGGCGACAGAGTGAGGCTTGGATTTTTTTTACAAAGGGTCAGGCTGGGGAGAAAGACTTTTTCTCTCTCTCTCCATCTTCTTTTTTCTTTTTCTTTTAAAGATGTGGAGTGCAATTCAGCATTAGTTATATAAGTGGTCATTGTATAGGTAAAGTTTGGGCAAAGGAAGAGACACATTAAAAAGGCAAGATAAGAGAACTAGAACTTAAAATAAATGTATACTACCATTTCTAATCTATGTATAGTACAATTTTTTTCATTTTTACTTCATATACATCATTTCTGAGAGTAATAAGGAGATACCTAAAAACAATACAAAATAAGTTATTTCCCATATTAAGTACTGAAGCAAAAAAATCATTTACCTAACTGCAGCTGTGGTAGGAAGAGGAAAATTCCATTTCTTCAGCATTTACAAAGGCAAATATGAGCAGGAAAATGGGTTGGAAATGGGAAAAGAAATTACTCAGCACAAGCTGGATACTTCCTTTTGAACCAAATTAAAGTAAAATGAAATAGTCAATTTTGAAAAATCATCACATTCACTTCATGGATCCTGAGTGACATAGAAGGAAACCAAATCATGAACAATCATGAACAATTTACTTTTCCTGGGAAATCTCTGGTTAGGCAGAATTTGTTTACAAGATAAAGGATTAATTAAGTTTACTTTAATTGATCTATTTAATGAATTCTCAAGTATAAATTGTAAAGAGCAAAGATAAATCCATCAAAGGAAATTAAGATTCTGTGTATCAGTGTCCAGTAGGTCAGGGAGTACTAGTTATACAGGAGGCATATTGGTTCTGCTGGAGGCAGGGGTATCTGGGATGCCATGTTGAGAGCACTGCCTGCACTTTACAGCGGCCATGCTCAGAGATAAGGCCAAAACCACCAACACGTTCTTTATTCTTAGCTTACATTTAGGATTCCATAATTTATGAAAAATATTTTGGTCACTATTGAGGTTTGGCAGAATTAACATAGTCAATAAATTGGCTATGTAATAGAAAGCAGAACATTTTCTTGCAGCTTTAGCATTCTTTAACTGAAGGATGGTAATATGTCCACTTTGTGTTAATATATTGTGCTCCTTAACTTTTCTAACTGATCTCATGGCTTCACCTCGACCACCATTTCCTCAAGCCATTATTTCCTCTTTGAGGACAAGTAATGACTACAGTATTTCTTGAATATTGTACCATGGTTTATAAAATGGTAAGGGAATATGTTTGACCAGATTGCTGTACTGTGGTCACACAGGCCACAGACCAGACTATGATATTTAAGAAATAATCTAATATGCAATTTTTTACTTGCTCAAAATGGAGGTCAGAATTCAATATAAAAATCCCTCCAAGTTAGTTTGTGGACATTAAAAAACTGATTGCAAATTTTATATAGAGAGGAAAAAGAGCCAGAATCGTTTACACAATGCAAAGACAAAGTCAGAGGACTGGTACCACCCAATATCATGATTTACTATAAAGCTGCAGAAATTGAGATAGTGTAAATATATGAAGAACTCATACAACTTGACAGTACATAAACACATACATAAAACATTTTTAAATTGTGCAAAATATCTGAACAGAAAACTTACCAAAGAAGATAGACAGATGCAAGTATGCATATTAAAAGATGCTCAACAACATATATCCTTGTGGAATTGAAAATTAAAACAGAATGAGACATAATTATAAGAAGGGCTAAAAAGTGCAAAACACACCAAATGCTAGAGAGGATGCGGAACAAAATGAACTCTCATTCATTGCTGGTGGGAAGGCAAAGTGGCCACCTTGGAAGATAGTTTGGCAGCTTCTTACAAAACCAAGCATAGATTTACCATACAACAATCCATCAATCACACTCTTCAGTATTACCCACATAACTTGAAAACCGATGCCCCCCCCCACAAAATCCTGCTTATAAATGCTTATAGAAGCTTTATTCATTATTGGCAATACTTGGAAACAACCAATCTTCCTGTCACTTCATCAATAGGTAAATGGACAAACTGTGGTTCATTCTTACAATGGAATGTTATGCAGCAATAAAAACAAATGAGATACTGAGTAATGAAGAGACATAAAGGAAACTTAAATGCATATCACTAAGTGAAAACAGTCAGTCTATAAAGGCTATATACTATGTGATATTAACTAAAAGATATTTCATGGCAAAAATATAAAGGTAAAAACATCATTGACTGCCAGGGGTTCAGGGGAAGGTTAGAGAGATGAGTAAGTGGAGCATTGGGTTTTTCAGGGTAGTGAAACTATTCTGTATGATATTAAATGGGAGATATATGCAGTCATGTCAAAACTCACAGAATGTACAACACAGAGTGAAGCTTACTGTAAATCAGTATGCTCCATCCATCATAAGAAATGCAACACACAATCACAAAATGTTAATTACAGGGGAGTTATGGGTGTTAGGAGAATAATATGGAAACTGTATTCTGTACAATTTTTCTGTAAACATAAAACCACTGTAAAGGTAGTCTGTGAATTAAAAAAAAGTTTGGATATTTTTCCAAACCTTTAATTTTCATTTGCCATACTAAAAGTTATCTGGCACTATTTTTCCTTGTCTTGTAAGATATCAAAATATTTCCACAAAGATTCAATCAGCTTAGTATCACTCCATTTGAAAGACTTAGAATTATCTAAGATTTAGATTAGTGTAGACTTAAAGTCTTTATATCTTCCTTTAAAAAAATAATTAAAATGTGAAATAAAGCATTTCTGGCTATGAACTTTTAAGTGCTACTCATTTACATTTTTTTGCTCCTAAAGGACCTGTTTATTTATTTATTTTTAGTATCTTAACTTTAAGACAAGATATTTTATGATATATTTGTGATTAAAAATATAGTTAACTAATTTTTAAATAGCTCTAGTATATCCTACTAAAGACCAGGTAAAACTCTTGGGTGAATGTCATTTAGCTCTCTAAATCTAGAGTGCAACATATACATTACCTCCTATCCCCACTTCTCCCTGTCTTATCATTTGAGACTTTTTCTCCAAAGTATTGAAAACTATCAGAAATCTTCTTGTACATGTATTTGTGTGCTTTTTTCTAAATCGTCTCTCCCCGCTTCCCACCCCACTACCCCACAAAACACACATACACATTTGTGGATGCTCCATGATAGAGGACAGGCACCAGATCAGTAGAAATTACTCAGTAAATATTTGTTAGGTGACTGACTGAACAAATTAACTTTCCTAGACTAAGTTTGTCAAAGATATTCAGAAAACTTGGTACAATTATACTATTTATTTTAATTCTGTGGTATTACAGGCATTTTTATTAGGATTATGTGGGAATTTTAAGGACCCTGACATCGTCAATTCATTGTATAGAGCTGGAAACTGAGGCTTACACATGTTAAATGATCTTGTCCAGAGTCTTAGTGATGAGACTAAGAATAAATTCTAACCACTTGACTTCTAATCATTAATATTTTTATATTATTTTTTGAGTTGGAGTCTCACTCTGTCACCCAGACTAGAGTGCAGGGGCACTCTCATGGCCACCCCAGCCTTGACCTGCTGGGCTCCTGCGATCCTTCTGCCTCAGCCTTCCAGGTAGCCAGAACTACAGGCGCCTGCTACCACACTCGGCTAATTTTTGATTTATTGTAGAGATGAGGTCTTGCCAAGTTGCCCAGCTGGTCTTGAACCTGTGGGATCAGGCAATCCACTTGACTTGGCCTCCCAAAGTGCTGGAATTACAGGCCACGTCAATAATATTTTTTAATAAGAGTTAATTTGTTAATGAAATCGCCTCAGTATTTTCTCAAAACAGAAGAAAGCCTTGAGTTCAGTATCTGATTTTTCTTTTTGATAACTACTTATACTGTTTAAAACAAGCAAACACACAAAACTGTGGTTATAAATTTTGACCCCACTTTCTACCTTCAAGGCACATAAAGCAAATGTGTCAACCCCCATCTCATGATATGCTGTAAGGAAAAATATTATTCAGTGGTCAAAAAGGTTTAAGAAGCATTGACTATTATATGGGCAATAGACATTTGCTTCTTAATGGAGTTGGAAAATTCTTACAACAAAGATTCATGCTTAATTAAGGTTTTGCTAAACTATTTCACTACAGCATTTTCTTTTCACAGAACCCAATATCCTATAGAATAAACAGGCCATAGAACCATTTTAGTTTAAGAATATTTTAAAACTGGTTTTAAAACATCTCAAAACGTTTTATTCTTCAAAATGTTTTCTTAACATCTCATCTCTACTCCTATGTCATACAATATTTTAATTTTCCCTTATTCTTCCTATCACTTATTCCTTATTTATTAAAATATGGCTAAACATAATGTATATACATGGTACCTGGCACAAAATAGGTGGAAAATAAAGATTGATTTACTATCTCCTTTTGTTCTACTTTAAAAACAAAACAAAACCAACAAAAAGTCTTCTACCTAATAGTTCAACTTATGGTTTTATGAATTTACTTTTTAATCATTTGCTATTTTGATATACAGCATTTATTCATTAATTTGTTGGCTTTGCAGTTAGGTATTCCTCAACAATTCCTAATTTTCTTGTTGATCATTTACTTGGACAATGCTTCATTTACATATATATTCCCTTATTATTGCATTTATTCTGTTTCCTTTAAACATAAGTGCAAAACAGAGAGAGGCTTTTCAAAAGAATGATACCCTTTAAGTAGTTGTGTTCAGATATTTCCTATAAACTCTCTGTCTACTCTCCTAAACCAGGTAGGTATCTTTCTTCTTTTTAGCGTTTTAAAAATAACACACAAAAAAGTCACTTGTTCTTTTTTAAAAACCTAGTATCAGAATACCATGTAAACCAGAATTATTTTATAGAGGTCACGAAGTCAAAAGAAAACCCTGACAATGATAAGGTCCTTGCAAAGCTCTTGCTGTTCCTTGTCTTTACTTTTGCGCTTCCTTAGTGTACCACAGGTCAAGACTTGATGAAGACCTATGTTTAAAGTCGGAGTTAGTAGATCTGCAACTCTGGTTAGGTATGGGGCATATTGGTAACAAAAAGCAGAAAAAGAAAAAGGAGTTGGCCTTTGAAGGACAACATGGAAAAATTATGAGTTTTCAAATTAAATTTGTGACAGTCTTGAGTGTTAGTAAAAATTTAAATGAAAAACAAAACAAAGCAAAATCCTAGCATTTTAGAAGTGCCTTTTATCTCAAGTGAAATATTCTCATCAGAAGTGTTGGCACCTCATCTAGTGCCTTTGATGCTGACTGTAAAATAAGACAATCCATCTTATTAGCTGAGAAGAAATGCCCTTTACCACTAGGAAACCATAACTTGTAAATATCGGTCAAGGTGATATGGTTATATTTTCACTTTACAGGTTGACTTTGTATTGGGGATAGCTGATTAAGGCTTTGGTACAGCTGATGAGAGAGAGAGAGCAAAAAGAGCAAGAGAGAGAGCAAGGAGAGGAGAGAGATAGAGATAGAGAGATAGAGCGAGAGATAGATAGAGATAAGAGAATTAGTTAGTTGTTATGGAATAAATTGTCTTTCTCAAAATTCATATGTTGAAGCACTAACACCGAATGGAGTCTTTGGGAGGTAGTCAGATAAGGTAATGAGGATGAAGCCTCAAGATGGGTTTAGTGGCTTCATAAGATGAAGAAAAGAAAGAGTGAGCTCCTTCTGTTGATTTTTTGTGAGCTTCTTCTCTTGATTTTTAGTGAGCTCTGAGGACGTCAGGAGGAAAATTCTCACCAGATATCACCTTGCTCTTGAACTTCTGAGCCTCCAGAACTGTGGGAAATAAATCTGTTGTTTAAGTACCCAGTGTACTTTTTGACAGTAGCCCAAGCAGATTAATAAAGACAGACACACAGAAGATGAAGAGAAATATTCCTGCTTGTCTTTTTAATTAACTATTCCTTATTTGAATTAAAAAGCCCACTAATTACAGCAGTGGTACAAGCAAGATATGCATAAGTTTGATATTTTCTTCAAATTAGGTTTAAGTTTTACTCTAACAAAAATAAGAGGGGAATCTATGGTGTTAATATGTCAGGATTCAAATTTGCTTGTGTACTTCCAATATCTTGAGCAATTGTAGCCTGATATCAAATCAAACCTTGAGGCCATTAAATACAATATTCTACAGGAAACAGCTGAAGACCTACTAACAAAAAAATGTCAATAATCAATACTGGCAACTGCAATTCCCCCACAATAAGAAGAAAAGTGTTCACATAAATTATGAAAAATAGAAACTGTGCACCTTGCAAACTTTCAACAATGAATTTCTCAATTTCTATACTGTGTGTGATAAATGCATAAAATATCCAAAACATTTTGCCAAATAAATCTTGCAGTGTTCCAAAGGGAAGCTTCAAAAGGATATTCATTTATAAAATTATGGTTCAGTAGATAAATTATGAGACCTTGAAGATCATGTGCTACTTTAATTTATAAATGGGCTCAATAGGTCTAAATTTAATTTATGAAAAATCAGATCAGCTCAACAATGTTTTCTTGATTTCCCTTTACTACATAAAGTTTGTTTTAAAAGTTACATATTGTGCATTTTAAAATTTAGATATATGAAACATACGAATTATATTTCTATAACTGAAAATAGTGTAATGCTATCTATTTATCTTTAAGAATAGTAATAGGAGAGCATTGAAATATTTTGGAAGACAAGGGAGATTGAGTTTTACCATCATAAAGGTAATTTAAAATAATTGTAGTATAATCCTGTGTCAACATGGAATAAAATTAAAAATCAATTTCTACCCCAAATTATTCCTTTTTTCTCAATTTTACTTTTATTCCTTTTAGGATATAAGACAATTCTGTTAGATGAATTACACTAATTTGGAAGGCATTATAAATATTGACAAACAATAGTAGAAAGAGGCAGACTCGTATTCAAATTTCTTGCTCTTTCTGACATTCCCATCCAAAAGCAGCTGGTAAACAAGCACTCAGATCATATGGACAAGCCGCCTCCAACCTAGAGGAAACATTGTTCTATGAAAAGTGTTTCTTCTTCACAATTAGAAGACTTTTAATTGTTTCCACTGACTTAAGTAGGTCTCGGTAACCCTCTATGCCCCCTACCTATACCATATCCATAGCAGTGCCCTGCAGAGACAATTCAAAGTACATTGCAAAAAGTTCCCCTTTGAAAATTCTTTTATGTTGTATTAATTCAATTTGGTTCCTTTGTTGAATCTGAAGTTCTGAGTCACCAATAACCTTCTTTCTTTTTTTTTTTTTGAGTTGGATTCTCACTCTGTTGCACAGACTGGAGTGCAGTGGCCACTCCCGGCCACTGCAGCCTGCTGGGCTCCGGCAATCCTTCCGCCTCAGCCTTCTGAATAGCCGGAATTACAGGCATGTGCTACAACGCCCGACTGACTTTTTGATTTATTGTAGAGATGAGGTCTTGCTGCCCAGGCGGGTCTCGAACCCGCGGGCTCAGGCAATCCACTCACCTCAGCCTCCCAAAGGCATGGGATTACAGGCTGAGCCACCGAGCCCGGCTTACCTCCTTTCTATATGTAACATTTTATTGTCCTATATAAACCCACATAACTTGCAAGGCAGCTACATTTTCAAGTGCCTCCATTTAACAGCTAAATATGTCTATTTGGATATTATATTTATTCTTCTATATTTAGTAATAGTAAGTCCAAACTTGGCCTTCTAAGAAAAATGACAACTTTTCTCCTTTCATTTCTATGCTACTTTTTCCAAAATATTTGTTTGTTTATTTTTTAATGAGAAAAGGCATCATCATTGTTCACTGTTAAAAGTATGTGTAATAATCATGCATGTGTTAACATAACTACATACTATTAGATAGCATTGTATAACATCATATACTTACTGGAAGGGGCAGTCCCCCTTGGACCTCTTACCCTTCTACATGTCTTTCTAAATCTACCAAGATTACAAGGTCCTGTTCATTTTTTACCCAGGACATTCTTCAGAGTTGCTTATGCAAAGGGTAACATTATGAGATAAGGCAAGGTGTGCTTATTGCTTGTTATAAAAGCAGGCAAAAAAGCAGGCATGCTTATTGCTTGTTATAAAAGCAGTGGATTTCACCAGCTCAGTATTCCTCTGCTGTGATACAAATCCACTCTGTGAGTAGCATCCATCTGGGTCCATCGTCTCACTTCCAGGGCACCTGGGTGCAAGGGGAACTAATGCAAACTTGCTGTTGGTCAGCAAGTGCATGGTGCTGAGCAGTGTGTGAGAAAGTGCTTTGCCTTTGGCTCAAGAATCTCACGTCTTCTGCCAGTGTTCTGAAACAGTAACAGGCTAACTTCTAGGTTTGTAAGTAAAGTCAAATCCCAGATCTGATAATACTAGATATACAGACATTCACTGGTGTGATTTTAGAATATCTATACTGGTATCCAAACACAATCATCATGACCTTTTCATACTGCTCTTTAAAACAATGCCAAAAAAAATTATCTCTACAACATTCATACCTTTCACTTGGAATATTTCTTAAATATAATTTTTGTGAGTTGCCATCAGTTTCATAATATAGAGCTTGTCTCTTCCAATTCCATAGTGATGTTCAAACAGAAGAAATTCCAAACCTTTCTTCCTTGTGACTATAATTACCCAGGGAATAAAATATTTCCAAGTATTTTTTTAAAGTATCTACTTTGGCAAGTTGGAGGGCAGAAGAAAAGGGGCTTCAAACATCAAAGAAGGTTCTCAAAATACTCTTTTAAGTGAAGAAAGCCCCGTGCTCAGTACCTTATCTTGAAAGCTCACATGGTTAGAGAGCAACCTTTAAAGGATTACCTTAACACGCAGGGAATTGGGCCCTCTCTGATGTATTCTGAAATTTAAACTAAAAAATGGCTGCACGACTGACATTGTTGTGGGATGTGAAGGGGATAAAAAAGAGGGGGAGAAGCTTAAATTCCAAAAATGAGCCAGAGTTCAGAGAAAGATGTAAGTATAGAAAACAAACAGGAATATGATAGTTCGTTGTCAGTTTGCAGAACTTACACTCCGTAGGTAGTCATGTAAGGTATAAGAAACTATAAGTCCTAAGGCATTTTTTAGAATGTAAATCTCTTTTCTTTGCCAGTATATGGAGGAAGATTTTCATCGGCTAAAAACAGTCCCAATTTCCCAGTTTTCTAAATATACTTTCCTAAGTATTTTTTGTAGTCATGGTTGTTGACATTTTGTGTATATTTTTCAATAATAAGATGAATTAATGGTCATTTTAAAAAGTCAAACAATAATTAAGTGTTTAAAATAAAAAGTCAAATTTAGCACCTCTCAATCTCATCTTCACCTGTATCCTCATACAGACCTTTCTCTGGACATATGTGCATATTTTGATATTGCTATGTTTTTAAAAAGCAACATGTTATATTCATTGCTCTGCACTGTGCTTTTTCACTTAAAAACATGACTCACATGCTCCATGTCAGTAAATAGTTTCCCACTTATTAAACACCTAGATAGTACTTCACAAGATGACTATATTTCAGTAACTTATTTAACTATTCCCCTGCTGATGAATGTTGAAATATTTTTTCCCTAATTTTTTGATGTTTCAAAAATAAAATGATGCATGTTAACTTCAAAGCCTTTATACTACAGCCTCTGAGCTCTAGGTGATTTACTGCCGGGCTTCTTCTGCACATCCTATGCCAACTCTCTGTGCCACTGACCTTCATGGGCTAGGCTTGCCTTGTGTTTGCCTCTATGTGAAGTGTCTCGTCCCAAGGTCTTGGTGTAGTGGGTCCTTCTGTTTTCTCAACTCCCACCTGAAAGGTCCCTTGTGTTTGCCTCTATGTGAAGTGTCTCGTCCCAAGGTCTTGGTGTAGTGGGTCCTTCTGTTTTCTCAACTCCCACCTGAAAGGCTGCTTCCTTGGTGAGGTCTTTCTAGAATTCCTGATCTACAGAATCTCATTCATTCTTCGTTTCTATTACACCTTCTTGTTTTATTTCCTTTAAAGCAACCATCACTCTCTGTAATTATCTTATTCCTGTACTTCATTATTGTTTTCTCAACTATAAATAGGACTTTTCTCTGGTATTCTCTAATGTATCAGTGCCAGTCACTTAGTGGGCTTTCAATAAATGTCCCCTCAGAAAATGAATATGGAAATATCCTTCAACTTGTATTGTAGCACAATACAAGTGTTTTCATTAGAGAGATATGTAGAAGTAAAATTATTGTCTAAAGATTAGTACACCCAAAATTTTGATGGGCATTTTCCAAGAATACTCCAGGAAAGCCCTAATTCCCACCAATATCATGGGAGTGGCTCTCATCCCACAAATTCAAAACTTATTGACCAAGGAAAATGTTTTCAAAACTTATTGACCAAAGAAAATGTTTATTGCATAAGAAGAAAAAAAAGTATACAAAAAAGTCTATATTGTATGAATCAATAACATTTCTATAAACATATTTATTGGAAATACAGTAGAAAGAAATCACACAAATGTAACAATGATTCTGTCTGGATGATTTTTATTTCCTTTGCTATGCTTTTTTGGAATTTTCTAATATGTCTATCATGACTATCTTTTAATAAGAAAAAAGATACCTAATAAGTTTTAAAGAATAATAGTCCTAATTATACCATACAAAATAGTAAATTCCTGTTGAATTTAAGCTCTAAACAAACTAACCAAGAAATCTCCAATCATGTATAATAATAGAAGAAAACGTTTTCTTTTCTTTTTTTTTTTTTTTGAGTTGGAGTCTCACTCTGTCACCCAGACTGCCAGACCTGCTGGGCTCCGGCAATCCTTCCGCCTCAGCCTTTCAAGTAGCTGGAACTACAGGTGCGCGTTTTCTTAATCCCGAAAGAAAGAAAAATAAAAAGACTTTCAACAATGAGGAATTTGTAGGCAAAACTAATATACTAAAATTAAAAAGTTATTGAGATCTCAGTAATCTTTAATTAAACATTTCTTTTTAAATTTAAGATTGGCATTAAAAATTGACGCTGAATTTGTGGGATGAGAGCCACTCCCATGATATTGGTGGGAATTAGGGCTTTCCTGGAGTATTCTTGGAAAATGCCCATCAAAATTTTGTGTGTACTAATCTTAATGTATAGTAAATTATGGTATATCTTAATGTATATATGTATCATAATTGTGTAAATATATTTTAATAGTTCCTGGTTTCAACAGTTAATTCCTGTTTCCACTATTAAAAAAATTAAGCCATCAATGAAAAACCTTGCTCATAAAAATCTCCAGGAATGTCTCTAATTACATTCCTAGGACAGATTCCTAAATGTGGACTCACTGAAAAAAGAAGTATAAATTATTTCAATAATCTTTTCAGAGCCTTTTCAGACAGGTTGTATCTTATCATTAATCCTACCATATATAAGATATAACAGGTATCATCAAAGTAGATTGAATCAAATAAACCAGTTATAAAATGTTGAAAGGGTGAAATAAAAAAAGGAAGAAAGAAAAAGTGATAGGGTAAGACTAGATCACCCAGTAACTAGGAAACAGCCACAGCCCCCAGGAATGAGAAAACTCAAGAGAGTAACTTTATCAGAACCTCTGAAGGCACCAATGATGCACTGCTGTATGCTAGATGGGGTGCCAGGACCCCTACAGAAGAATGGGCTGCCTTACTGGTGAGAAACCACCAAAGATTTACCACCTAACCAAGAAGGAGGGACCTGGAAAAGGAATCACAGACAGAAGGGGAGGACAGAGAAAATGACGTGCCTTTCCTCTGCCTGCCTGTGAATCTATTGGTCAGGAACTAGCTGGCAAGGACATCTGGGAAATGTAGTTTTCTACCTCCCAAACCAAACCTTGCAGAGTAACACAAAGGGCAAGTATGGGTAGGGCTATGGGGAAACGGAATCCTTCATATCCAAAGGTGCACCAAGCATACGTGGGTGTCTACACAGGTAAGGAGGTGAGAGGACAAAACTGGTCATCTTAGGATGCTAAAATACATTATTAGAGAAAAGAACAGGAAAGTTAAGGACCTTACGGAATCAACAGGATGAAACAGAAACCACATTGCTTTTTATTACCGTAGAACTTGACTCCTTACAGCTACTGAATACCATGAACGACCATGCCTGTTACCATCAGGACTTAGAATTATGCTCATCTTCTAAAGCACAACTACTTTTGAAGCCATTGAAGGTCAAGAGCTACTTTGTTTTACATCATTCTCTCTGTGACCCTCCTAGGCTTGACACTACCCAGTGTGAATCCCAAAGGCACCATAGCTGAGTTGGCAGTGAAATGTTTATACAAACACAGGCTGACTTCTCACTGAAATTATAGAACAACTAGAAAAGAAAGTCAAAAGATTTAGGCAAAAGTTTTTACTTTTTTTTTTTTTTTAGAAAGCAGGATTTTTTATTGAGAGGACAGAAAAGTTCCCACAGTGGGAGGGGACCTGCCCAAAAGTTTTTACTTTTTAACACAATCAGTAGCTGCTAGTTAGTAACTTACTCATAGCTCTTCAACGTCAGTCAAATATTTTCTCCAATTGAAAACAGTTTGTTATGCCAACAACCAGGTGATTTTTTACAATGATACTCAAAGACAATCCTGCTTCCCTCTATTTATCACTTAGGCTACTTGCAATACTGGCATAGTTCTCTCAGCTGTCGGCACCATTATTTCATGATTAAAAAGATGTCATCAATATAAGTTTCTTCTCTAGCAGCTGGGCAGTGGTTTCATACTTAGACATCACATCTCATCACCCCATCTACATTTTGCTGAGTTGTTTGTTTGTTTGTTTGTTTGTTTACTATTTCCTGTACTTTCACAGGAACTTAAACCTTTATTGGAACAAGCTTGCTGATTGCAAAGGTGATTGATAAACCTACAGTAATCTAACCTTATGTTTCAGTTCAGCTTCAAAAATTAATATGTATATAAAAAAGAAACAAAACAGGGAACTTTCTAAATTAAGTTCTTGTGTTGATATATTTATATTTAATTGATGAACCTCACTGAATTATGTCTGTGGTCAAGAAAACACAAATGAAAAGGCAGATTTATAAGCAGAAAAGCTGGTGGTGCTGTCCTGCAATGATAAAGAAAATCCAGGCCATATGAAATATTATTTTACTTAAGCAAATTTTCTGGATGATTAAAAGGTTATCAGTGCTATAAATCTACCCTTAAACACCAGGTGTTACTCTTATTATACTATCTATTGCCTTCATTAAATATTTGGATTCTTTGTCAGTTTGTGCGGGCAGTAAAATGTTATACATTCCACAAAAATATTAGCCATGTGTCTAGTTCAGTATCTTGTAAGGCCAATTAAATTAAGGATTTTATTATCTACAAAGAAAAAAATAGTAAATATATTTGCTTCAAATTAACACTGACAGTCTATTGAGCATAACATTTAAATGTATTTAAGGTCTGTCCTTCACCCCTCTTCCCCATAGGTTAGAGATCACTGGCGAAAGCCAACATTCAGGAATGGAAACTAACACAGGGTAGTTGATTCTATTTCGGTAAACTTCTCTCCCTTCTATAACAACTGTCCATAATAACTGAAAAATAATCCCTCCTCTCCTACAAAGCCTGTCTATATTTTACATAGATAACATTGAGGAGGGTAGAGCTTGGGGCACTGAGCTTACCAACCTTGGAAGTGTCCTGCTCAGAACTTGTTGCTGTGTGAGAAAATAAATGTTCTTGTTATTAGGTTGGTGGGAATTGGAGCTGTTGGCTGGAGTGAAAGCTCCAACCGGGTAACCCTGTATTTGACATAAAGAGTGAGCATGCATGGCCTGGCATCAAGTGGCTACCTACTCTTTTTGAGGTGTAAATCTTGAAATATGTTTTTTTCTATTAAGATGGGTTTTTTCTCCATATAAAAAGCTTAACAGCAGATTCACTGAAAGTAAATGTTTCATTTTTCTTTCTTTTTTGATGTGCTCTCCAGCTCTTAACTGAATCTCATGTTCTCATGCTTGGTTTCTTTTTGCCGTCAGTAATGATCCTTTGTTACAAGGTGTGTTCACCTGGAATGTTGTTTGGATGTTTCTTCTCCTGGAGATGTATCTCATTGACCTTTTAAATTCCTGGCTTTTTTTTTTTAATGTAGCAAAAAATATAGTAATAAAATGGCATAATATTTTGATATCACTCTAACTAAAGGCAAATGGTAAAGACGCTGGACGAAGAAACCAAAGATGCTTTTAAAATATTCATTTTGTGTCATTCATTTACTGGCTTGAAGTCTGGGCGACAAGTTCAGTTTCCCAAACTATATTTTACTATCAAACAAAAAATGCTGAAAGGTATACTACTCATCCCATTACGATAGCATAATGGCCACTTTGATTTGGGGGGTAGGGAAGACAGGCAGATGAATCATTTAGATTTCTTGGAGAAATACACATTTAAAAATGAAAGCCGGTGACAAACCTACAGTGAAATTTACACTTATTTTGTCCACACAATATTTCTCTGTCCAACCTATCAAAAACAGTGTAAATAACTACATGAAAGGGGGACTCCCCCCAAAACCAGAATTTATTTATAAAAAATTGTGTATTTATTCTTACATGTCTAAATTTCAGTCCACCTTCAAAGTACTCTCCGTTTGATGCAATACATCTATAATGATTCTTTTTCCACTGTTCAAAACAGTTTCTGAACTTGTCAATGTTGATGCGTTTTCGTGCTTCTGCCAGCTTCTGTTTTACCTCTTCCACATCAGCAAAATGTTTCCTTTTGATGACTTTTTTCATTAGGAGAAACAAACAAACAAAAAAAGTTGATCAGGGTGACACTGGGTGAATAGGAAGGGTAGGACACAGGGGTCATGATGTTTTTGGTTAAAAACTGAACATTCAGCATGGTGTAAACAGGTGTGCTGTGTTGTCATGGTGGAAGAACCAGTCACCTGTGTGCCACAACTCAGACATTTCACTGCAAATTGTGATGCAACCTTCTCAAAACTTCCAGATAAAAACTTGGTTGATCATTTGATCTGTAGGAACAAATTTCAAATGTGCTCCACGGGGTCCACCCTCCAAAAGATAATTCTGGTTTTTGGGGAGTCCCCCCTCATAGTTACAGCAACAAATTGAGTTATCAACATCTCCAGAGTAGATTTACTAGTATGTCCTGGCATATGAGTGGTAGCAATTCAGGATATTAGTATTTTACAGAGTCTTGTAGAACTTCTTGTCTCTGGAAAAAGGGTTTAGTGAGTAATACTGAAAAAATAGTAGCTTGGCTCACAGGCATCATTGAACAAATGGCTCTGAGCATGGAATGCGGCCACTCGGAACTTATGAGCCAAACGGGTGCTTTCTGTACATGGGCCTCTCCTCCAGATGCTTCTGTTATTGGCTCAGTGGCCATCGTAGTTACCAGACATCCTGACCCAAGTGAAAGCCAGAGCAAGCAGAAGGCCCCCATGGGAAGGCAAGTCATTTCATGCTTAGGGCAGGATAATAATTTGGTGTGCTTTCAGTCCATTTGTTCAACATTTGCTCCTACGAGAGGCAGAACACTTCCTGGGGACAGTTTAGAGAAAAAGGGGCACTACTAAGTGCTCATGTGTTACTTCAAGCAGTTCGCTCTGGGCCCAAACCCAAATGCTGGCGCAACAAACCAACACCCTGCAGGTAATGGGAATCAGCCTCCATAGAAAGCATTTCAGTGACCAGGTGCTGCTCTTCATGAGTGGCCCTTGGTGACTCACTGTCTGCCTCGTGAAGTTTTGTGAATTGTGACTGCCAACACATACAGGACTCTACTCAAGACTTATTATAGCCAAAATCTGGGATTAGAATAATGTAGTTTCAAGCCTTGCTCTCTCACTTAGGAATGGGGTGATCTTAAATACAAATCACCTAGTTTATATGGCCTCAGTTTCCCTCGTTACAAACATTAGAATATTACCTACCTCGTAGGTTGCTGTGAGGACCAAATAAAATAAAACAAAGGGTTATCTGGTATATAGCAAGCATTCAGTAAACCTTAGCAATGATTACTTGAAGCATCCATTCCACAATGGCACTCTGCCTGAGTGTCCCAACCTTTATTTTTGCTCTGTCCATCACATCTATTTCCAGTTATGTGCCACCAACAAGTGGAATAACTATACATCAGCATGTCATTACATTTATTCACCTTCCCTTCTTATAATCAGTCTCTTCCCATTCCTCAAAGATGGCAGCTCTATAAGCTCTTGAGGCTTCTCATTTTCTTTCTTTCTTTTTGATTCAGAGTCTTACTCTGTTGCCCAGACTGGAGTGCAGTGGCACACTCACAGCCACCCCAGCGTCGACCCGCTGGGCTCCGGTGATCTTTCCGCCTCAGCCTTCCAAGTAGCTGGAACTAGAGGCTTTCCATTTTCAAATAAATGAGCTTGCTCATGTGTGGACATTGTAAAAGCATGGTTAATGCTGGCAGATTATTTTGCCCCAGCACTTTCTTGACAGGAGCCATATTGATGTGAACACAGCTCTTCAAGAACATCAAGTCTCTGTCAGATATTCTCCTCCAGGTGCCCTGGAAGCCTCGTAAAAAGCTGGACTGTACCCCATTCTTCTGGCCATCCTCCTGAAGGACATGCTGGCTCCCTTAATTTGTTTTCTACATTTTATCCTTCAGCGTATTGACCCTGTACAGCTATGAGAAAATTAGGATGACAGATTTCACATCTTTCTGTGGCCAGTGAACATCTTTGGCTAAAGATCTGACTGAAATCAGTGCCAAGTGGCTGTGACACCACAAGCAGTCTATTACTTCTGAATTGCCTGTTTGCATATAAGCCTCTAGGCCAGAGGCATACGTATACATCCCAGAAATTTGCCCCTGTAGACTCTGAAGCACTCTCATTTATTGAGTGCCCACTGTGTTCCATTCCTTGAGTTGAGTTTTCGCACATGTGCTACACATGTTATCTTCACAACAGTTCTGTAAGATAGATATTATTATCTCCACTTTTGAAGAATAAAAATCACTATAAAGAGGTATAAAAAGGGAAATTTGCTATCTGGCCTAGCTGACACTAAAGCCCATGCATTTTCTTTACCATACTGTTTAACAGCATCATTTTCAAAAGAAGCAAAAAATATGAGCTGAGAAAAATAACTGAATATGTCAAACTAAAGATTCTCTAGATTTGTTAATTTTGTTTATTTGGGTGTCAACAGTGGAAAAGTAGGCCGTTATCTGGATGTACACCTGGCATCTTTATCAGAAGTAATTTTTTTCAGGTCAGTTTCTTTATCTAGCACTGGATATAATTAACAGATCTGTTTGAGAGCCTAAGATACCAGGAGGGAGTATATTCAGCTAGAGACAACTAATGAGTCTTGGCTATTTAGTACAGTATACTTGGAAAAATAATGGTTTCAATGGTTAAACCATGTGTAAATAGGGATATAATAGCAACTGAGTTTTCAGCACAAGTTTAGTTTTCTTTTGAGGAAAAACTCAGCTAGGCAAACATAAATTAAGCAACTTAAAAATTTACAATTTATTGGCCAATACATAATAGTAAGTTTATTTTGTTTAAGTTGAGTAAGTTGGTTGTCAGACAATTCATTTCCATGTTGCATAGCAGTTTTTTGACCTGCTATTTGACATTCCAGACCCCTCCCTAAAAATTAAACAGAAACCCAAGTACTTTCTTTTCTAATATTGGCAATTAACTTTTTTTTTAATTTGAGAACTTTAGAAGCTAAAGTATGTAAAAGTTTTGCTTCAGTGAATTAGGAATTCTTATTAGAATTTGGGGGAAAAATATGAGAAACTACCTATGTAAAACTTCCTTTATAGAAAGTTCTTATAGAATTTCAATATCCTTTATATCTTTTGTTTCTGATGACAAAGAATAACAAGTTTAGCACCATTTAAAGAAAAATATTACATGCTCATAGCCAGAAACCTTTGTTAAAAGAAAAATGTTAGACAAATTATATTTAACAGAGTTTATTGAGTAAAGAATTATTTGTGAATCAAATTAGAAGAGGTTTAGAGAGACTCTGGTGTTGTCATGTGGTCAAAGAGCATTTATCAACAGTAAAAGGAAAGTGACATACAGAAAATAGCAGTGAGGTACAGAAATAGCTGGATTGGTTATAGCCTGGTATTTGTCTTATTTGAACATGGTTTGAACAGTTGGCAGTCTTTGGCCAAAGTTTGTTATTGGTATAGAAGTAGGTTACAGTCTGTTTAAAATCCAGTTATGTTACAATTCACTATGTACAGAGAAACCTTTAGGCCAAACTTAAAATATGTAGGAAGGCAGTTTTAGGCTAGACTTAATTAAACAATTCTTTCTTTTTTCGTCAGCCTCTCCTTTAGGCAGTGATTTCACTTTGTCACTATTGCAAATGTATTTATTTTGTTTTCAGTTGTATTGGGAAATAGCAAATAGGTTTTGTAAGGTGGGAACAAGGACTTTAGGTCACTTTTTTGTAAGGTCTTGTAAGAGGGGATCTTTGTTTTTGAATTTTTTGGTTGTAAGGAAAAAAACAAAAAGTGGTCTATTTTAGAATTTTTTTTTTTTTTTAAGTTTTAGCTTGATTCTGTCATACTTAATATGGTGTGACTTTATTTTGATGTGATCTGGTCTGGATTTTATTTTGGTGTGGTCTAGTGTATGAGTTTAGCCGAAAATATTGACCTAATAATTTTTAGGAAGGGTTAGGTTTTTACTTAGGTGAGAGTGTTACCAAAACTTTGGGCTTTAGTGTTACTTTTAATTATTATTATTTTGGAGTTTTGGCTTCTGTCTGTCATTAATAGGCTATGATATCTTTATGGCCACATTTTTTTGAGCTTTTATTGTTATTTTCAAAGGGAAATCATTTGACATTTTACAGATAGCTGTATGTAAACCTTTAAAACTTTTGAGAGAAAATAGTGTATTAGAGAAACTAACATTATGACTTTTAGGAGGGTAATATTAAAAGCTTGGAATATGTTTTTTAGTCATTGTCTCTGAATTAAATTAATTAAAATTAAATAGTTTAAATAATTAGATAAAAAGTCTATTTGTTTTAATCAAATAATCTGTTAATCTCTTATTATTGAATCTTCATAATAGTCTATGCATTTTTTATGTGTAACAAGAAGTGTTAGTAATTGTATAGACATTTTTTGTTTCTACAAAGTAATCTAGAGTCTTTTTCTTATTTTGTACAATTTTAGTGAGAGAATTTAAAGTCTGGTGTGGTGTCTCTGGAGTAGAATTTGTTATAGAGTCTATTAAGAGGGATGCATTGTTAATAATAATCTCATTTATTTTAAACTATGGAGAAAAGACCTAGTAAATTATGTCCACTTAGAATGATGAAGGACTAAGCTTTTAAGCCAAACTTAAAATATATAAAGAGACAACTTTAGACTAAACTTAAAGTAACACTTTCAAAGATTAGCACAAGTAATGAGTAACCACAAGCTGAAATGTGGGAGTTGCTCAAGCAACAAATACTTCAAAAAAGCCACTGGCATAGAGGTGTGCAGAGGAAGAAGAGTCATGATCCACTTATGAATTTCATTTCTCATTTTTGTTCCATTTATCTGTGTATACAAAATAGCCTTGACATGGTTTAATAATCATGCTCTATATACTACATGGAGTTCATTCTTTATTTTATTCCCAAATAAGTAATTATGAATATGCAAAGAACGTATGCAAGTTCCCTAGCCCCACAGCAGCACAGACTGACCTGCTTCAAATGCTTTATCCTTCCTTTAACCAGCACATACATTTCTCATTGAGGAGCTAAAAATGCAAGAAATGGAGCATTCAATACAGGTTGAGCATCTCAAATCCAAAATATCCCTAGTCTGGAACTTTTTGAGTTTCAGGAGGCTTAAAGAAAATGTTCATTGAAGTATTTCAGATTTGGGATGCTCAACTAGTAAGTATACTGCAAAGATTCCAAAATCCATAAAATCTGAAATCCGAAACACTCTGAGTCCCAAGAATTGTGGATAAGAGGTATTCAACACGGACTCATGAAAATGTTTTGGAAATTCTTTAGTACAAGAATACCTTTGCCAAACTGATATAAATTATGGACTTTACGCATATGTGCGTGCATACACAAACACATGTTGACATACAACACATATACACATATAAACTTTTCATAGATTATTGAGTAGAAATGGATTCAAAGTTCATGTCCATTCCATTAACTACTAACCCCAATCTGTTTCCTGTGCATTTGGGAATTTGCACCCCTCCTTCAAAACTCTAATTAAACATTATTCTCCCTGCGAAGCTTCACTGCTACCCCAGCCCCATCCCTAAGAAACCAGAGCATTCTCTTCAAATCTCCTTTTTAATATCATGTATTACTATGTTTTCTTAATTATTGAGCTAGAGTCTGTTTTTCTATGCTTCATGCCCACTGGAGCTCCATGCTGAAAGAGGCAATGACTATAAAAATTTGCCTACAAAAGTCCCAATACAATACAGACAACATCCCTGTGCTAATAAAAAATTTTTAAAAATTCCTGATTATTTTGTCCACCCTAGAATATGCTGAATATAGCCATAAGAGAAGTCGAAAAGGGTACTCACATGATAAAAGAAAGAAGATTAGAGTGGTATATTATATTACGTCATCCATGCTACACATATCCACACGAATCCTTATGTTTTGGGGGCTACAGCCTGACCACTATAATATCTACCACTTCATGCCCCCCACTCTACAGAAAAGCTACACAGAATATTCTTGTTGGACATGCGGCCACTCTGTGAAGATGACTGCACTCTCCTTGCCACCAAGGAGTCTAAATCATCCCCTGGCATTACTACACCAGACAGAACTTCTCTCTTGGAGAGTTTAAATGGAAAATACTTAGACATACTATACAGCAAAGTAGCACAGAAACCAAGAAACAGAAAAAGAGAAAGAGAGAGCAGTAGGAAGAGACCATGAGGAGAGAAAGGAGGAGGAAAAAAAGGCAAAGACAGGGAGAGAACCTAGTCTCAGAAGCAGAGATGGTGACAATTACAGTCATAAGCTCAACGAAGTGCCCATCTCTGAGCAGGAACCACTACAGCTACAGATGTGTCCTAAAGAGTAAGAAATGACCTTGTAGTTGCATGTTCATCCTAGAAGGATGGGAGTAGGGAGAAGGGTTATTTTTGTTCTTCCTCACTTCCCTGTATATCCGTATACTGTAGTTAACCAACACCCCCTAAGGTAATAAAAGTGTATTTCTGCTCCTTGTAACTTAATTGGACTAATGTTCAAATCCAAATCTGCGTAACAGAAGGCTAACTAGGCTTTCTAAATTTGTAAGGAACACAAAAGATACACACACATTCCAGATAAATAGGGAAAACAGGACCAAGCACTCCAGAGGATGGACTGCCAGGCCAGTGACACCACTTCATCTCTCGTGGTTTTTACCCCAGAAGCAGATCTTTGCTCCTCACTTGAGGCCCTGACATGGGCCGCCTCCCAGTGTTTGCTTCTTTGGTTTGTCCAAGTGCAAACTGGAATACTCTTTGAGTCTAGTTCAAATTCTCCAAAAAAGGGCTCTATTAGGTTGGCTTGGTCATACTGAGCAGAGGTTTTGTACCAGCACATGTCATGACACATGGCCAGCCTACAAATTGACTCCCTAATCCCACGCAGTAGCCACAGAAAACGTAACATGGCAAATTGCTTATCAGGAACCATCACAGATGGAGCTACCAGCATCGCAACAGACATGCTTAGCCATCTCAGGGCACATATGTCACATGAGAACATCTGTGCTGGCAAACTAGACAGTAATTTTGGAACAATTGGGAGGATGGGCAAGTGATTATCAACCAGAAGTTTCCTACATCCCAGTGTGTATTAAAGTTGGCCATTGGAGCTTGGTCAAACTATAAATGCTTAAGCAACGCGGAATTTCAAGTGAAAGTCAGATGGTTCTTGGGCAAGAGGGGGAAAGGAAAACAAAGCGTGATGTATTTGGAAGAATTCCTAATAAAAGAACAAGATCCTGGGTAGCATGGTCATTACCCGCCCCCCTTTGGTAATATTCATTTACTTGGTCATATGCACTCACATAGCACTTTCAAATGGATTCCTGTCTACATCATGAAATCAAGCTGTGTTTATAAATGTTTGGTAACAGAAATAAACAATCTACATGTGGTTTTTCATTTCGCTTTTCTATTTGTAGAGGAAAAGAACAGAGAATTTATAGAAATTTGAAGAGAAAAAAAGGTCAGATCATCCGTCTCATCCGAGATTGTCAGGAAAGGGAGCAAAACAATTATCAAAGAACAAACCACATTCCACTTTAGTGGTGGTTACCAAATGTGCAGCCTATTGTATTTTCAATGAGGCGGGCCTCTGAGGGCCTGGATTCTACAGGCTGACAGGTGTTTATTTTTAAGCGCAGCAGCATCTGCATAAGCAGTTTGCCGTTCCTACTAACCCAGTTCTCTTAAAGATAAGATTGTTCAAGCTTTCATGCACTATAATTAGTCTTGTATTTTCAGGATAATAAGACTGGTGAGGCTAGTTATCAAGTGCCCATGTGTAACAGGATTCAAATGGCCTTCCTTCTACCTGTCATATTCAACAACGGTTAAGTGAGCTTAAGTTTGATTACAAGAAGAAATAGAACATGCCGAGTGAAAGGTCTGCTTAGTAGCTTATTATAAAACCACAGGGACTGAAGAGTCTTAGATTCTCCATACCCACAAATAAGACTTGGAAGAAGATTCCAGACTCAGCAGTCTCTGCAGGGCCAAAGCATCCAACAGAGGAGGCAACTTCCTTTAGCCGAAGCCTGATAGTAAGTCAATAGGAAGAACACGGGTGAGGAACCACAGTTTAAGTATCTGGAAACAACTGACAGGGTATTTATTGAAGTGAATGACTCAAAGCCCTTCATTCTCTAATCTCCTCTCCCCTTCTTACAAATTTTAAACCAAGTAGATGTTTTCTTTGTATTTCTCCCGGAGGTCTAAACAATTCTAGATTATATTTGGCCCAAAGTTTTGCTTGACCACATGGTGTTTTTAAAAATGCTGAATTTGAGTGCCGTGAGCTAGGCAAGCTGTGAACATAGCTGGCTGCCGGCATTCACAAAGGTCTTATCACTACATGAGTCAGAAAATCCCATTTCTCGAGGGTTCCCATAGGCTGTGAGTAGGAATCCTCAATTTATGGTCCTTTTGAAAGACCAAGATCTATGAATTGGAAGTTTACTTGTATTCAGTAGTTGTATTCTCTACTTTATGTGCTTTGAAGAGATTAGAAGGGGTTAAGAGAAAGATATTTGGTGTGATTACTCTTTCTCTACCCCTTAAGGTTAAATAAATACTAACTGAACTATCTTACTACTTCAAGTCTCTAAATAAATCTCCCATTCAGGGTCAAGCTAATCCCCTTAACTCTCCTCTTCAACACCATTCTGGTCTCCATCCCACTCCTCCCCACCCTGGTCTGAATGGCTTTCCTGCTGGCTAACCACAGCAGGCCTGTGAGGCCAAAGGTCCCCTGAGAGCTCTGCTGTCGGAGCTTGGCTGGGCTCCCCAGTGCTTCCTGGGAATCACATGTGATCTTCTGATATAATTGTCACCGGATATGGTACGAGCAGATAATGGATTTTAAGGGACTTAAAAAAAAAAGTCTGTGTAAAGAAAATGAAGAATTTGGATTTGGTTCAGTGGTCTTATACAGTATCTGCTTTTATTTCCAGAAAGACTTCCTCTGAGGTGGCCAGACCTGCAGATTAACACGCCTGGGCAGAGGAGTTTAATTCCAGAGTGAACTAGTTGTTCCAATCCGAGGGAGGCAGCTTCGGGAAGTCTTAATTTAAACAGAAACCCTGCAGGACTCACTTGTGCATATAGCTGTCAAAACAATTCAATATCCAGAGATTAAATAGAGTATAAGATATCCACTGGTACACTGTGCTAGAATGCAACATCTTTTAAAAATTATGCTGCCATATTCCGCACGTTACCGAGTACCCTCGATTTTAATATTTCATCTAATAGAATATGTAATTTGGCACTTTGTATAGTAAATAGTGAATTAAATGCTTCTGTGGTTTATTAGGGCAAGTAAATTCAAAATAAAGTATAATGATGGCATTATAATGTGACATGTCATTGGTTCACAGAAGAAATTTCTCAAAGGAGCACAAAGTTCTGAAGACACGAATATAAGTATTATCATAGAGAAAAGCACATATTCATTATTCATGTAGAAAAGGAAAGGTATACCTTTATAATAAGTTTAAAGCGAGGGTAAACAAAATAAATCTCAGGGACAGGAAGAATCTTTGTTTGCCTGTCTTCTAATCCATGCCCCCCTACCCTCACCACACAGACACCTCACTGGGGGCATGCCTCACCCTGGACCACCCACTTCTCCCTATGCTTCCGTTACAGTTCAAACCTCATTCCTCTCCTTTTTCCACCTCCCCCTCCTTCTTAATTTGCTCTCCCCCTTCAACCTCATCTGTCAGTCATCAGATTCACTCTAGTCCAACTCCTAAATATCTCTTGAGACCCCCGACTCTACATTTGCACTGCGAACACCTAGGTCTGTCCTCTTCTCTCCCCTAGCTACCACAATAACCCCTAACTCGTCTTCCTACCTTCACCTTCTCCTCTCAATTCAATCCATTCTGAGGTACATCAGCGCACTCCATGGCCAGGGCAGTAGTTGGAGCATAAACCTATATACGTACATATTTATGTGTATAGCCTCATCCATAAGGCTGCATCACCTGCAAAGACAGCATCTGTTAGCCTGACACAAAAGCTCTTCTTCATCTGCTCTCAAACTTACTGCTGTATGTGCTCTAGTGGATGTTTTGCTCTTGCTACTAAAAACATTTCCAAAAAAGCAATTTTTTTTTTTTACTTAAAAACACAGAAGAGGTAGTGTGGGCTAGTGGAATGAGCAGTGACTTTGGAGTTCAAGATATCTGTTCAAATTTTCTCCCAGCACTTGCTAGATATGACTCTTAAGAAATACGTTTCTCTGGGCTTCAATTCTCTCCACTCTAAAATAAAGTTAAAAAACCTACCTTGTAGCATTGTTTTCAAATTGTCAGTTTCAATGAGCACTAAGCACTGTCACCCTCAGTGAATGGTAGGTATTGCAAATAAAGACATTTATCACATTGGGAAGTAAAGTAAGTGTTTAAGAGTCCATGTCACCAGGTCCATGGGCAATCTTCCTGGGCTGCTCTCAAGGCTCTCTTCTTGAATAGTTACCACAGCAAAGGCTGAGAGTCCAGCAACCAGCATTATCACTGGTCCAGATGAGGAAAACTCCCATGGATTCTACCAGACTTGGAGAAGTGGCAGGGGAGTGTTCTTCCTCTTCCTAACATTTCTGGATAAACGCATTGTGTCTCTTCCTCTGCTTACAGCGCTTGTGTTTTTGAGTTCCTGCTTTTAAATTCTCCTCACTCCTTCCCAGCCTGGATTACTCCACTCAGCTTGAAAGCCAATGTGTAGGCATCACCTCCATTGGAAAATATTTCCTGTTATTTCCTGAAGCTCTCTTCACCTTCCCGCCCCCCACCATATCCTCATAGCAGGCAGCAATAAACAGTGATTACCCTCCTTCTCTGTTACATTTCTATCACTGCTGTTACCCTCCTCTCTGTCAGTAACATAAAAAAAAAAAAATTTCCAATTTCGTCTGGATCCTAATTTCCTCCACTCTGTTTCCATTTTTGAGATTAACTGGTAGCTGCCTATTACCTTCTACTTTCCCTCTCTAAGTGATACTTTTTAGTAAGCAATTTACAGCTACCTCCAATGTGAACCTGCCTGTAATATAATTACATCCACTTATACATCCATTATAATTACAGTAACTTAAAATCCCATCTGTGAAACAAAAGATGTTTCCATTTATCATGTTTCTATTGTATATTAGCTGTCCTTAAATATGACAAACCGCAACACTCTCAAAAGAAGAAACTATTTATGGTAAATATCTCCCCTCACCATCTCTCTCTATATGCTTCAGTCAAAAATGATATGTTTCTACCAATAAGCACTCCTGCTCTGATTCTTTATTAAAACCACAAGAAAGAAAATGCTAACAAACAGATGGGTGGATGAAGTAGGTGAGGCCATTAATATTCTACAATGATCATTACTATACAATTCTGTTAAACAAGATATTCTTAGCCTACAGGCATAACCTAACCCCAGGTGGAAACTAACCAGAACAAGGAAAACCACATTCATTAGCAGAATGTTTTCCCTTTCCCTATAACACAGCACAACAGCAGATCTATAAGGAGACACACATGCAGACCCATCAGAGTTAGGGTATTAATTGGTCAAAAAGTCTTGAATATCTGCTTTCTGAAAAAGGATTCAATTTTTTTACAATTAAAAGTAGATTTTTATTTTATCCTATAATCAGTAATGCTTCCTCCACATTATAAGTTATAAGCAAAATTAAATAATAGAAGATTTATTAAATCACCTATTGATGCTAATGATTCAATATCCACCTCAGTCAAAATAAGCAAATCCTTAAAAATCGGACCAACTAATATCAATCTCGTACAAGAAGCAACTGTTAACCAGAAATGAAAATTATATATACTCCTGAATAAATAAATAAGAATGAAAACTTTGGTAAAATATACAAGCATACCTCAGAGATATTGCAGGCTCAACCCCAGACCATTACAATAACATTATTATAGCAATAAGGCAAGTCATACACTTTTAAGTTTATCAGTGCATATAAAAGTAATTTTTATACTATACTGTAGACTGTTAGGTGTGGAATAGCACTACGGCTATTAAAACAATTTATGTGCCTTAATTTTAAAATATTTTATTGCTAAAAAATATTAACAATCATCTAAGCCTTCAAAGTAAGCCAAAACAAATTTTTTTTTTTTTTTTTTGGATTTCCATTTGCTGGAGGGTCTTGCCTCAATGATAATGGCAGCTGACTGATCAGGGTGGTGGTTGCTGGGGTAAACGTGGCAATTTCTTAAAATAAGAAAATAGTAAAGTTTGCTGCATTGACTCTCTTTCATGAAAGAATTATCTATAATATGCAATGCTGTTTGATAGCATTTTACCACAGTAGAATTTCTTTCAAATTTTGAGTTAATCCTCATAAACCCTCTCAAAGCGACTGCTGCATCAACTGAGTTTTAATATTCCAAATACTTGAAGGTCATTTCAACAATGTTCACAGCATCTTTACTAGGAGTAAATTTCATCTCAAGAAACTACTTTCTTTGCTCAGCCCTTAGCAGTATTTCCTCATCCTTCTGAGTTTTATCATGAGATTGTAGCAATTCAAGTTACAATTTAAGGCTCCACTTCTAATTTCAGTGGGTTGTTTTTTGGTTTTTTTGGTATTTCCACCTCATCTGCAGTTACTTCCTCCATTAAAGTCTTGAGCACCTCAAAGTCATCCATGAGGGTTGAAATAAACTTTTTCCAAACTCCTATTAAGGTTGATATTTTGACATCTACCCTTGAAGCATGAATGTTCTTATTAAAACTAATGGTGAACCTTTTCCATAAAGTTTTCAATTAACTGTACCCAGATCCATAAGAAGAATCACAATCTATGCCAGCTATAGCCTTACAAAATTTTTTCCCTTTTTTTATTGCTATTTTTTCAAGTTTGGGTCTCTGTTACCCAGGCTGGAATGCAGTGGCGCAGTCACAAAGCACCACAACATTGACCTCCTCAGCCTCCTGAGAGTTGGGACTCCAGGCGCATCCCACCATAGCTGGCTTTTTTTCTTTTTTCTTTTTTGGAGAGACGTGGTCTTAAACTCCTGGGCTCATGCAATCCTCTCACCTCGGCTTCCCAATGCTCTGAGATTACAGGCATGGGCCACCATGCCTAGCCTTAATCTTTTAACAATAAGACTTGAAAGTCAAAATTATTCCTTGATCCATAGATGGCACAATGGACATGATGTCAGCACACATGAAAACAACATTCATCTCCTTGTTCATCTCTATCAGAGCTCTTGGGCAACCATGTCCACTGTTAATGAGCAGCAACATTTTGAAAGGAAGGTTTTGTTTTGTTTTCTCAACAGTAGGTCTCAACAGTGGGTTTAAAATATTCAGTAAACCACACTGTAAACAGATGTACCATCATTCAGGCTTGGTCGTTCCATTTAAAGAGGTAGATTAGATTTAGCATAATTATTAATCTGAGGATTTTCAAAATGGTAAATGAACACTGGCTTGAACTTAAAGTCACCAGCTGCATTATCCCCTAATAAAAGAGTCAGCCTTTCCTTGGAAGCTTTGAAACTAGGCATTGACTTTTCCTCTCTAGTTATGAAAGTGCTAGATGGCATCTTCTTCCAAAATAAGGTTGTTTCATTTACATTAAAAATCTGATGTTTAGTGGGTTATCTTAATCAATGACCTTTACTAGATCTTCTAGATAACTTGCTGCAGCTTCTCCAGCACTTTCTGTTTCACTTTGCACCATCATGCAACAAAGAAGGCTTCTTTCTTTAACCCTCATGAACCAACATCTATTAGCTTCAGATTTTTGTTCTGACGCTTCTTCACCTCTCTCAGCCTTCATAGATTTGAAGAAAGTTAGGGCCTTTCTCTGGCTTAGGCTTTGGCTTAAGAGAATGTTGTAGCTGGCTTGAACTTCTATCTAGACCACTACAACTTTCTTCTTAACAACAAAAAGGCTGTTTTACGTTTGTGTATTCACTAGAATAACACTGAATTTTCGTCAAGAACTTTACCTTTGGACTCACAATTTGACTAACTTTTTGGCCCAAGAGACCTAGCTTTCAAACTACACTGGCTTTCAAGAAGCCTTTCTTACCTAACTTAATTACTTCTAGCTCGTGATTTAAAGTTAGACACATGAGACTTTTCCTTTCAATTGGACTCTTAGGGGCCATTGTAGGATTATTAATTGGCCTAATTTGAATATTGCTGCATCTCAGAGAATAGAGAGGCCTAAGATGAGGGAGAAAGACGTGGAAATGCCTGATCAGTGGAGCAGTCAGAACACACACAATGTGTGTTGATTAAACTTGCTATTGTATATGGGCGTGGTGGTTCATGGGACCCCAAAACTATTACAATAGTAACATCAAAGATCACTGATTACAGATCACTATAATGGATATAGTAATAATAAAAAACTTAAATACTGCAACAATTATCAAAATGTGATACAGAGACACAAAGTGAGCACGTTGCAGAAATAACACCAGTAGTCTTGCTGAACATAGGGTAGCCACAAAACTTCAATTAAAAAACAAAACAACACAGTATCTGTGAAGGATGATAAAGTGAAGTTCAATAATGAGGTAGTTCTGTAAATATTTATTACATGTTGCATTTTTTACAATTATCCTATTTGGTAGGTATTACTTTCTTATATTTTAAGATGAGAAAACTGAGATTTAGAGAGGAGCAATGACTTGTTTAAGAAACTAGAGAAATTAGTTTTGAAGTTCTTATTTTCCATTAAAACATCCTAACTTCCCCTTCCTCTCACTACTTTGTTTCTAATTTTATTATTAAGGAACCTATGCTTATATCATAGTTAAATTGTAAGCAGTTCTAGACATGGCATTTTTTTCCCTCTATCATGAAATTTTGCCCTTTCAGCCTATCCTATTTCTTTAATCAGGACACACAGAACCATATTGTCTGGGAAAGTGACTGAAAAAAACGTTATAGAGATGCTTACGGAACTCACATGAAAGTGAAATACAAATTAACTCCAAGTTCCCTTAAGGAACTGTGTTATAAACTAAGTTTTAACCACCAGTAACAAAAGGTTTGCATGCCACTTCACTGAGATTAAATAAACACACCAGTTGTCTGTAACTCAAAGTATACCCTGCCTAGTATAAAGCAAAAAGAGAACCATTCAACAACTTTTAAATTAGCTAGTGATTCCAGTAATAAAAAAGAAGATAATCATATGTAAGCAGCATCATGAAAAAAATCTCTCTACGGCTCACTAATAATCATCAACCTGATGATATCATTAATGTCTTGCAGAGCTAATTGCAGTGACTTTTTACAGCTCTTTTTGATAAAGTCTGCTATCCTGAGGAGGATAACATCTGTTAGATCTAACTTATCTCAAACATCAAATGTGACACCACAGTGTTTAAGTAACTCAACTGCACACTATTTCAGCAGGTCCTTCCCTCTCTCCTTTCAGAATTTCAGAAGACTGACCACAGGTAGCAATCTTCTTGTGCTCATTACCGAGTTCCTTGCAGACAGGATGGAGAGGGAAGGAAAGCTTGTTACCTTCTTTCTGCCTTGACTCCCATCCCTGCCTGTCCTTTGGTCTTTTATAGATTTGGGGGAAAAATAAAATCTTATTTTCTCAACAAAAGCAAAATAATTTTAATCTTTTAAAACAAACTTGAACTTTACTTATTATTCTCACTTAAAAACTAAGTTTTAGATTTAAAAGTTTCACAAAAAGTAACTTTAAATTGTATCTATGTCAAAACAAGTAAAGATAAATAGGTCCCATTGATCTATTGAGAGTGACAAGCTCAATATAAAGTTGGGAAAATCAATTTCTGTAAATGACTACTTTAATTCACCAATTTTATTTTGATTTTTTTAAAATAATGTGCCTATGAAGATGTAGGATACATATAAATATTTAACTGTTTCCTGATGACTTTCAAGCATTAAATATTTGCCTGACTTACATAAATTAAACTTCATGCAGGTGAAGTTAATAGTTAATGATGACATAATGTATTCTTTTTTTTTTTTGAGTAAGTCTCACTCCATCACCCAGGATGAAGTATAGTGGCATGCTCACGGCCACTGCAGCCTCGACTGGCTGGGCCGAGGTGATCCTTTCAACTCAGCCTTCCAAGTAGCTGGAACCACAGGCATGCACCACCATGCCTGGCTAATTTTATGATTTATTATAGAGATGAGGTCTCATCACGTTGCTCAGGCTGGTCTTGAACCTCAGAGCTCAGTCTTCTGGCCTCTACCTCCCAAAGTGCTGGGATTACAAGAGTGACATAATGTATTTTTTAAAAATGCTAAGAGGGTGGGTGCTGTGTTCTCACCACAAAAGAATAACTATGTGAAGGATACATTTGATAATTAGCTAAACTCAACCATTCACAATGTATATCTGATCAAAACATCATATTGTACTCAAAAAATACACATAATTTTATATGTCAATTTAGAAAATATATTTGAAATAAAATCTTTTTTAATTCTGTAGTTTTTAAATCTGTAAACAAATGTTATACGAATTAAATATTTTCACCTAATGTTATATTGTCTGTGCTCCTGCCACAAAATGAAAACACTGGAAACTCCACTAGTGCTTTAGAAAGGTGGGTTCTCTTCATCTTGTTGATTCCTCTGGCAAGTCTCCTAAGGTTGGGCTAGGTGTCCCCTGTACTTCTAGAATGTTCTAGATCCACCGCTATGCTGGCACTCATGAGACTTTTCTGACTTTCCCCATGCCTGGCCTGGGTTCCTCACCAGCCTGTCTGTGAGATGCGTGTATGGGTGTGTATGCATGTGTGTGGGTATGTCTGTCTATATGAGAGAAAGACAGAGAGATTAAGACAGATGGAAAAAAACTGATAGGCCATATTGAGATTCCAATCAAAATATAAAATATGATTTTATACTTTCAAACTCAATCTATTTTTTGCAGAATAATGTTTTGCTACTAAGCAGACACGTACCAGATGAAATTACCCTGAAATAAATATAAACTATGTAAATATGGCAATATTATCTTCAATTATTTTCCCAAGGTAGAAGTCTAAATGATATAAATTTCTTGTACTCTGTGTCCACAATTTAGAATGGAAGTTAATTAAAAAGTCAGTTGGAGCATGCATCCCCAGTACAGATTTGTTTGCTTATTTATTTTCCAGTTACACGTAAGTATTACTTTACTAGTGTGCATATTACAAAATATGCTCAAAAAGAGAAGGTCTGAAGGGTGATGCAAATGAAATAAATAACACATTTTAAAGGTACTTAAAAAGCAACAAGAATTGAAAATCCAGGAATTCCGCACTGAGAAAAATAAGCAAAGATGTGTTATGCATGTATTTCCCCAACCAAGTGTTTATTGGAACATTATGGTGATTTTTATGCTAAAAATTATTGTTTGGAACAAAATCTTTTTGTCCTTAGTGATATTTTTTTAGTTTGGTTTATAAATACAAATCCACTAATTGTATTTTGAGAAAGTTGTTGCAAATAATATCAATGATGTCCTTTATACAGAAAATTAAGAACCAGCAATAACATTTCTCAAATTACTAGAAGTTAAGAACAAAATAAAATTAGTGGTTTAATGTTCTTATAAACCCACCCCTCCAATACACACACTATACTCACAAAGGACAATTTTCCATATGTCTGCAAATAGTCCCTAAGACTATTAGCCCAGGTGTGTAGCTCAGAGTCTAAAGCATGAACTTAGAAATCAAATCAGTAAGGAATCTTATCGCAACAGCTGCACAAGCACAGCATCTGAAACTGTGTTCGAGTCTCCGTAGGTTGCTGCTGCTTCACTTAATTGCCAGGAAGAGCATAGAAGAATGAGTCAGGTATGAATGTGCATGAAGAAAAAGCAAGGAATCACGGCTGGCCCTTGGTTTAGTGGATAAATTTATTCATTCCTCCAACAAGCACTAATTCAGGTCGGCTCTCCACCAGGCCTCCTGTGAGTGCCAGAGGATGGAGTGGGGAATGTGACCGAAAGACCCTTGTAACATGCAGTCTAATGGTGAAGACAGAGTCAACAACACAAGAATATTCTCAGCATAAGATAATTAGGGTAGAGTTGTGTAGTCAACAGTGACTGGAGCGCTATTTTAGGAGATACCTGTATTCTTGTAATTCTTGAGTTAAGATGTTCTTGGAGTTGGCCCTGCAGACTGGCAGCCATTGGGTAGGTTTCAGCCCAGGGAAGAGGGCACCACCTGTGACTCTGAGCAGTGTGGGGCTGCGCTGGGGAAGGGAACTAGTGAGACCGACCTGCTGCCTCTCTGCCCTCTAGGGCTCATGTCCAGCTTCCCAAGACACCAGCACAAGGACAACTCTGATTGTCACTTTAAATTTCTATCAGGAGTGACAATTACACATCTCCAACAAATGTCTCTATCCTGAAGAAAAAGGCTAGGGAGTCCAGAAAGAAAATGAAAGTCACATGTGTTACTTCCTCCAATTAGCCCACAGCAAGATTTAGGGGCAGCTGCTTTGAGCAAATTTTACGCCTCAGGTCCCAAGGGACTCCCAATGCAAAGTCTTCTAAAGACAGATGTGCTAAGAAGGCAGCTGACATCGGCAGAGCTTCTCTGTGGCAGGCATTGTGCTCAGGGCATGGGCCCCCTCACTCTGAGCCCCACTCTTTTCTCCATTATCTGTGACACACGTGCCCAGAGGCCTCTTCTCCATGCTGCTGGGACCCAGCATCCAGGCCAGCACCAGGCACAGAACAAACCTGACAGGCACATGGAACAGGAAGTTGAATGGAGGGCCTGATGCACAGGCTAAAGGTACTGAAAATCACACCCACCTTCCAGCTCAAGGCTCCTGAAACAAAGGCACACAGGCCCCTACCACAAAGAAAGCCCAGGACCCACCTCCCAACAGCTTCATTTTAAAAGCCTTTCAGTTCTTCACTTAAAAAAAAATCTGACCCTCAATATTTAGATAGTATATACAACTGAGGAGAAAGCAAGATGGTAAGCCTTTCTTCATTTTTTGTTTTTAATGGGTTTGTGTGTCCTGCCAGAGTCAGGTTTTTCTGTGTTCTGCAAATGTCTTCCAACCTTAGTAAGGTGGTGGGCATGGGGCTGGGGTGGGCCACACAACATTTAGGAGCCCAGACAGCAAGAGGGCAGCTGTAGCACATCTAAATCCTGTTGTCCAAATGGGCTGAAAGATAAATTGAGGAAGTGGAAAGAAGCCACAAAGAAGAGCTGGGACGTGAGTTTGGGTGATGAGGAAAGATCCTCTCCCCTAACTTGTGATTGCCCGTGGATAAAAAGTCAGCAATTCTTAAACTAGAAAAATAATGGTTGCTGTTCAGGGGACCTGACTGGGAGCAAGGCATTTCTAAGTTTCAGATAATAATTTTTTTAAAAGTTGTACACATTGGCATGCTCATTAAACACACACACACACACACACACACACACAAACATTTTGCACTCCCTCTACCTAATCTAATTCATATGATTCATTTTAACCCATAAAATAATGTATTGGTACCTACTATATTGGCAAAAGCATGCTCGCTTGTCTCTCACAAAAGTATAAACTAGATATTAATATTCATAATTTACAAATAAGGAAACAGAACTTCAGAGAAGATAAGTTATGCAAGATTATCCTTCTTCTAAGTGGTAAAGGTAGAATTCAAACCTGGGCTTATCTGAATCCAAAGCTCACCACTACTCAATATAAAACTAAACAAACTTCCTAATTTCCCTGAGCTTCCTGCAGTTTTTCATGCTAGGACAACAATCTCAGGCATAGCTTTATTACAGCATTTCTCTGCACTGGCATATGGCCTTTGTCTAATTTTGGCTAATCTCATAGGATTACTTCTCACTAACTACAGAAAGCCACATCTTTGCTGCAGTCTGTTTATAACAGGTCCAACAGGGATATCATCACCCAGGATAATGACAGAGCTAATATCATTTCTTTTTGACTAATGTTGCCAAAGTTCTGATTGAACGAATCAGATGCCACTACATCCTGCGATCCCACATCATGAGGCCGATGCTCCTTTTCCACAGTGAGTTACCATCCGTAAGATTCTCACTATGAGCTAGTTTCAGGAGGAAAAGTCATCCAATCCTTGAATGTGGGAGGGAGATATGTGCCAGATGCTGACCAATCAGCAACATGGGGCCAAAGCCAGCAACTTAATGGTCTGAACCATTATTGGTTGGAAGAATACCAGTACTCTGAGGACATCGTGGTTGTGCTAGCTCCTTTACTTTGAAAATATAATGGCTGTATTATGTCATAAAGGGGTCCCGGCGATTGTTTTCTAAGCACTACTTTATTATATGGCATTCTAATCAATGTAGGCCCAAGGTAAGACTGTATTTATGCTTTTCTAGACTCTGTCTATGGGGAGTGCAAATGCTTGCAAGAATAGCAATACTATCATTCACCTAATAATGTGTTGTATTAACTTCAAGAGCTGCGTCGTAGGAAGCAGGCCTCTTCTCACAAATGTTCATCTCCCATAAGTGCTAGAAACTTCCTTAACCTTATTAGACCCTTCATAACATGTAGGAAAAAAGTCCAATTTTGACTTTAAAATCTTAATAATTCACTTTTTCTTTGCTAATTGTCTTAAAAAATTAAATTTATTATATCAAACGGTAAAAAATTATAAAGTCTATTTTTTATCTAAATTTCTTAAATATACATTTATAAATATATGTCCTTTCAAAGCTTTTGACTTTTTTGATGCAGATGACAAATGTATGATTATGCTGCTAAGTCATTATATTAACTATCAGATCAACATTATTTGACCATTTATTAAAATTCTTATTAGGAGTAAAATTTAACACTGTTTTTATGGTAGAAATAATACAAGACAATATATACAAGTCTATTAAAACATAAGTTAGATAAGAAAATTTTGGACAAGAAGAAATAAAACATCACAGATTATTCTCAACTTAAATCAAATATTTGATAACCATCATGGGTACCTTCTTTTAATTCTCAATATTGAATTGTATTAAATTCTAGAACAAAGTGTTGTTCGAAATCCAGGGATACTCTGATGAAACCTCGCTGTTAACTCATGCGAAAATTGTTTTAGCTGTCCATGGATGTGGAACCAAAAATGTTAAAATAATTATTTCAAGTGGATTTAGAAAATCTGCACTGAGTTCATTCGAAGACGATGTTCTGACTATGTCTGCTTGACAGCTGCACCGCCACACTGTACCACTTGCAGGCTCCCTTCACACAGTCTCCTGGCACCCTGCCTAGAAATATGTAACACAGCAAGGTTCACACTTTTTTACATACTTGCAAGAAATCTTAGGTTGGTGCTAACCCAAGATGAGTGCATTGTCTCTAAAAGGCCAATACATTACATTCTTCTTGGGAATAAATATTGACAGTTCTAGGATATCAACAGTATAGTGGGGTAGGATTATGGATTTTTGGCAGTCTGTATATCTTTATACTTTCCTATGTATTTTAATATTCTTCACTTTTCTTAATGCTGCCATTTCATGATATTTTTTCTTTTGGATGCTACTGATTAGTACATGAATTTCTTGATTGCACATTCTCTTTCCACTGCTAACCCAATAGAAGAAAAGCAATATGTCTAAAATATTTTGAGGGAGGGAAGCTTTCTTGCATTGGCTGTTTATGTTTTTATGGGATATAGTATCTTCTTGCTCTCTAGTTATTATTGGTCTTCAAAGGTCACAACACCCTTGTGTCTCCTCAGCTGAGTGCCTCACAATCCAGACTCTCAACCAGAGACCACACGGGGCCTTTTAAGCAGGTCAGAGAAGGCCTTGGGCTTTCATATGTTTTGGGTTCTTTGTCTCCTACCATATATGCTCATCACAGGTATGCAGCCATCTCCACGTACTGTAATTCATGTATAGGCTGGGGCAGTGATTCTGCTACTCTCGCTTTCCTTGCCTTAATGATCCCATTACACCTCTGAGTCTATGTCTGAAATTAATTTCCCTTTCTCTGAAATCTAGTCCAGTAGATACATGCTCCTGTTCTGGCAAAAGATCATGCACTGCTACTTACAGCATTAATGTATACAATATTAATAGGTGAGCAAGGTAAACCTTTGATGCTAGCAAAGCACATAGATTAAAAGTCCAAATTCAGCATATGCAGTCATGTGATAGGGCTGACACAGTCATTATTTCTGTCTTTAGTTTGGTATATCGCCTAATGCTAAATTGATATTGCAAGCTCCTTGAATTAATTTTCTGTATTTTAAAATCTCAGTCCATCATTGCTAAAACAGAAGAATTCTAATGAAGGTTTGCTCTTTATGTCTATTACCTGTAAAGATGCTCACATTTGAGACTACACCTTTGAAGTGAGTTAAATAGACCCACATGGATGATCAGCTCTAAAGATCAGGATCATATCTGATCCAGGCTCACTACTGAGCTTTATCTGACTCTGCACGTTATCCAGAATCTTGAGCACTTTTAAGGTGACGGCTCTGCCATGCAGCAATGCCATGAACAGTGGCTCAAACTCTGTGTATTTCACATGAATCTCTCTTTCACCTAAGCTGGCGCCAGTATTCAGGTAGATGGTCTGGCAGTATCACATGCTACTGTTTCAAGTGAACAAGACAACTAGTTGATGCTGGTGAGGCTAGGAGATTCTTAGAAGACAATGAAGAATTCTAGGCTACACATGGAATCAATAAATGTAAATCCATTAACAAGACAACACAGATGAATTGTATGCACACAATATCTACTCTTATATGATACTATCAACTACCACTTAACTGAAATGTCATAATGTAGCATCTAGACCATCTTTATAAAATTCTTAAATCAGCTAGAGATATTCAACACAGCACTGTGGTGAGAGTAAATAAGAATTTCTATCTAGTAAATTTATTTAGGGATGTACTTTTTATTTTTATTTTTTTACTTAAAATAGTTGTATGACCCCAGGAGCATCATAAATGCCATAATTTTTTATCCTGGGCAACAGCTAATAATCAACTTCACCACAACCTAGAAAATAATCATTAAAACCACTCTAAGGCTGGGTGCAGTGGCTCAAACCTAATCCCAGCACTGTGGGAGACCAAGGTGAGAAGATTGCCTGAGCTCAGGGGTTCGAGACCAGCCTGGGCAACATGGTTAGACCTTGTCTCTACAATAAATAAATAAATAAAATAAGCTGGGCATGGTAGCGTACACCTGTTGTTTCAGCTACTAGCAACATTGTGACGGAAGAATCGCCAGAGTCCAGCAGGTTGACGCTGGGGTGGCCATAGGCATGCCACTGCACTCCAGCCTAGGTGACAGGGTGAGACACCAATTCAAAAAAACAAACAAACAAACAAAAAACACTTTAAAAAGTGTTTACATAAATTTAAAAGCATCTGATATACTGGTAACTCAGATAAAAGAACATCACATGCTCACTAGACCATATTATTTGGGGGACATGATGAGATGGTCATTCTAACAAAGGTATATGAAAAGTTTATTTTCCAAAATGTTACTTGGATACTTTTTCAGATTTTCCAATGCAGTCAATATAGTGTTGGAAGGTATATTTTTAGTAAGGTGTTAGCAAAATCTTTACATATTTTCAAAAGCTTACAATATGAAATGTCTTTTCCTTCACTCTAGAAACTTAAAATCTAGCTCATGTTTCCTATTCTTCTGTAATGTTTACAAATTTTTATGTACTTGAGAAATAATTCATTGAAACATAATGATGAGAATATACTTGTTCATAAATCTCCTTAGTTTTCATTTTAGGACTATGAATATTAGATAGTTCAGAAGAGAAGATGCAATTCAAAAGATCCTCTGCAATTCTAAGGAGTTCCATTCAAAGTGAGATAGAGTTCTGCTTTCCCTTAGAAAGGTCCTGGCCAGAAACAAATACTTACTTCTATGAGTTTAGAGCATGATACAGAAATATGTATTCCTCCAAATTATCTGTATCATGGAGTTACTACAGGCTGAAACGTTTTTAAGGTTAACTGAGTACTCAGTAGAGTTGAAATAGATCCACTTAGTTACTACTACAAGACAGTCTCATATGGGGCTGTAGTCCATGGAGAGTGGCCTTTTCTTTTTTCTTTATGGAGGTAATATTAGGAACACTTAAAATAAGCCATCATAGTGCCATTATAGATAAAAGGTATACTTGTAGAAATTTTGTTTCACATAACTATAAAAGGCTTCCCTGTAGAAATGATAGCATATGTAATATACCGCAAAACATTATCTCATGAAGTCCCAGTGAAACTGATTAATTTTGCTTTTGCAAAAGAAATACATCACTAATTTACTGAAAACTCTACAACGCAGTGTAAATTCTGAACCCAAGAAGTAGAGCTCATCACTTATGGGAACATAAAAGTAGCTTGTAGATGTTACTGTTGTTATGATAAAAAAAGAAAGAAAGAAAGAAAACACTTCTAAAGCTTTGTATATTTAAAGTTTAATAAAAAGCATTTGCATCTCATTTTCCTTGCAATTAATTTGATATGAAATGCTGTATGCTTCTCTGTAACATTGGAATAAATGCCACTGTTGCTTTATTTGTTTATCTTAAGGTCTATTTGCAGTGAAAAGGTAACAAAAAAGTGACTGAATTTGAAGTGTTGAGCCCCCATCTAAAAGATGCATTATCTCAATTAACTCCTCTATATAATTTCACCATTATAGAAAGAGATGATCTACCAAGCAGTCAGAGATAACTCTGTAATTGCTAGCCTTCAAGATGTGCCTCAGTAATGCATGCCTCCTGGTAGTCACACTCTTGCATAATTCCTTCCCATAATGGATTAAGGCCAGCTCTAAGTGATCAGTACAATATGGTAGCAGTAACAATGCATGCAGCTTCCAAGGTTGAATGGTTAAAAAGCAACAGAGCTTCCCCTTGAACTTCTGAATTATCACTCTAGGGGAAGTCAACCATCATGCCATGGAAACACAGACATAGTCCTATGGAATGGCCTAAACAGAGAAGAACTGAGGCCCTTGGTCAACAGCCAGCACCAACTTGCCACATGCACAATGTGATTAAGCCTCATTGGAAGTGAATCCTCCAACTTTCATCAAGTCTTCAGATGACTGTATCCCACAAGCATCAACTGCCATTGTGTGAGATACCCAAATCAAGAGCTGCCCAGCAGCCCTTCCAAAAGTCTACACCTGCAGAACACTTGAAAGAGAATGCTGACTCTTGTTTTAGGCCAAATGTGTTAATAAAACTTGTTATGCAGCCATAGAAATGGACACAAACTCCAAAGATACATAAAATCCCCCCTTTATCTGTACATCTTTGCACAAAAAATAATGATGAAAATTCACATCAAATGCCCACTGCCACCTGGGATTGTTGTGAGTTTGAACAACTCAGATTCCAAGGTGCATATGCTTTAGGTACATATTCCAAAATTAAGGGCTGGCTCTTATACCTAGTCTGTATAGCTGAGCATGGATATTTGAACACTATACTCTAAAATTTGAGTCATTAACATTTTTCAAGCATAGCATTATCCAGTTTAATGTCTGTCTTCCTCACTAGACTATATCCAATGTACTGTATCCAATGTACCAAGTAGCATTCCTAGTATACAGTAGGTGCTCAGCAAATGTTGAACAAATGAATAAATAATTCATATGTTGATAATTAGAGACAAAGCTAACCAAACCACTCCTTGAAGGCATATGATTTTCAGGCAAGGCCTTAACTTCAGTCAAGCGTTACAGCTGTAACACTTTTCTTCCCACTTTCAGACAGATCTTGGCATGCTATTGGGCTATTTTGTCTGCATATGTATTGAACTGGCTGGTGTCACTTAAGTTTAAGAATGTTTTGAAAGGGAAAGTTTCTCCAAAATAGCAAGTTATGAGGGAACTCAAAGCACTTTAGGATGTTTGTATGGCCTTTAACCAGGAGTACAGTCATTACTAGTGTTGTCTAGTCTTCCTCACCTTGGAGGAACATGGAGTATTGAACCAGCTGATCTTCCTGTTGTTGGGAGACATGTCACTAGTTCTGGCTAATGAGGTGGAACAACGGGTGTCACACCCAGCCAGGGCATGAGATGCCGATGCAAGAGCATCCCTGCTTTGGTGGTTGTGAAAACACGTCAGGGGGTAACCTCTGCCAGCCTGGGGCCCGAGCAACAACTTCAAGACGACCCATGCTGGATTTGTAGCTTGTACGAGAAACAAATTTTTCACTGTGTTAAGTCACAGGGAATACTGGTGCATTTGTTACAGCAACATAATTCTCTACACTGATAGATAACATCTAGTATAAGCTCTATCACCCACTCCCAAAATGTACATACACATAACACACACACACATAAAAGAGGCTATTTAGTGTTTTTACCCATCCAGTCTTTGTTCCCCCTTTGTTTGGTAAGAACAACTTCACTGGCTTCTGAGAAACCACATTTAGGCCCTGTGGCTCAAGTGGAGTGAATGCTGCCCTCCCCATCACACACACACATACATACACACACACACACACAGTATAGGCTTTGATTAGGGTTGGCCAATCACACATT
The DNA here is from genome assembly GCF_000164805.1 of Carlito syrichta. NCBI lineage: Eukaryota > Metazoa > Chordata > Mammalia > Primates > Tarsiidae > Carlito > Carlito syrichta. Next base: position 208,843 of record NW_007247208.1, read on the forward strand.
ATGCTACAATAACCACACACACACACACACACACACACACACACACACACACACACACACACACACACACAGTATAGGCTTTGATTAGGGTTGGCCAATCACACATTATGCTACAATAACCAGAGTGGGTCATAACTGGTATGCAACCTAAGACAATCCAATAAGGGTTATTCCTATAACTTTTGCTGAAACTATGAAGAAAGAGACCCTCTCTTTCTACTAGGCTTGCTAAACTAGCAGAATGTAAGCCTGAAGCTTATGTTGACCTTCCTGTCACCAAGATGATGCAGCCTGCTTAATGAAGTAAATTCAGAAATAAATTCTTAATTATTGTTAAATAACTCTATTAATTCTCTTCATTTAGCAACTGTTCAGGAAGCTAAGAAAAAAGAAGCAAACTCCGGAAGATTGACAGGCAGATTTGAGATGTTTGACTCTAGTTTGAGCACCAGGATTAGATTATGCCTGAGGTCAATGTTAATTCTAGTAACTCACAAATATTTGATCCAACAAATTCCTTTTTTTTTTTTTTTTTTGCTTAAGCCAGTCTAAGTTGATTTCTGCTCCTTGTAATTGAAAGAGCTCCAGTGAATACATCTTCTATATACATATGGCTGTACTAGATATTTTGAGGTAGATGGCAATGCAGAAGTAGAAGACAAGTATATATAACATGGTCCTTGCCTTGGCAATTTAGAATTTTCTTAAGGGGACTAACTAAAATAAATGGAAATCTAAATCCTCCATTCCATGGAAGGGAGGAAGGAGAGTAATGGGGGGAAATATTCACTCCACTTGAGCCGCACAGGGCCTAAATGTGGTCTCTCAGAAGCAAGTGAAGTTGTTCTTACCAAACAAAGGAGGAACAAAGTCTGGAAAGGTAAAAACACACTAATTACGACTGCCTCTTTAAGGAGGCCTAGAAAGGCTGTCGATTTCCTGCTAATACATCATGCTCACCATTGATACTATGTGTTGGGGACCCTCACTCTTTTTTATTTCATTTTATTTTTTATTATTTTTAACTCCAACTCCTCTACTCTCCCTCACCTTTTTTTTTACTGAGGCAGAAGAGTAAACTCAGCAGTGGAAATGTAAACTATTTCTCAAATTTAAGGAAAGTAAACAAAACAATAGTTCACTGTGAGTCAAGTTACTATAAAAGTTATGTTCAATGCATACTTCATAAAGCAAATACTTTAAAAATAAATATCCCAGAGTGCTATGTAATACAAATATGAAAAGCATATAAAGGGATTCTAGTGTAATTTCCTAACTAACATCTGCTTTACTGAGTATTTTCCCTCATGTGATTAAAGCTTCATAATACTGACTTCATTTTTGCACATTAGTTTTCATAAGCAGTTATTGTGGGTTTTTTTAAAAAAAAAGAATAGTCACACATATCTGCTGTTATAAGGAGTAAGACAGCTTCAGACAGATCTTTTAGCTTCACCAGGATGTTTTTATATTATTATTCAGAGAACCCAACATACATATCTCTGTTTTCCTCTATCTACTAAACTAACCTGTTTATATTAAGTGAGGAGGCAAATGACACAGCCCTGCTTGCCAGAATTGACCTTGATTAATTCCTCCAGATCTCCTGTTTAGGTGGGCTATTTCCTAGTGGGCAATCTTTAAGAAAAATCAATTTACCATACAAACTAAAAAAAAAGAGAGAGATAATATAAATTTTTATTTAGGCAAAATACATACTTCACATTACTTAAAACATAAGCATGATTACCAGGAAGAGGCATAAAAATGGGATAATAAAAATTCTCTGGAAGGAACTTCTATGAACAAGATAGGAGTATATATACAGCATATTTCCTTTCCAAGGACTCCCCTACCTTTTTTTACATCTTGTTGGTGGAACTCAAGAAGAGTTAAAGTCTACAGCTTCCAAAATGAATCTAAAATCCACACAAGTAATAGCAATTGGAAAGGAGCATGTGGGAGGAGCCAGAGATGTTGTCATAGAGACAGCTCTTCCTGAAAGTGAGGGGAACTCTGATGGGTCAAAAGCAGGATGGAGGTGGCTGGCTCCCAGAACTAATTTGGTTTAGAGTAACAGAGAATGCAGGTGAAAGTTAATAATCACACAGCAAGGGACAAAGAAGCAATGTGTGTCCATGCACAGAGAATAAGAAGTAAGCTAGCCTAGAACAGCATCTAGACTACTGCTCCACCTCACACTCTTCCTCCAAAATACTAGTCCATAAAACCCAAGTACTCAATGTTAAATAAGACACATATGACCAAAAAAAAACAAGAAAACAATGAAGCAACAACAACAAAAAAACGCAGAGTCTATTCAAATATGATACAAGACAATGTGGATTTATAGATTAAGACATCAGAAAAATGTCACCAAGCAGAATTCTGTGGCAGTCCATTTAGGGAGAAACCAAGCAAGCAAATAATCACATCCATGAAATAAGACAATAGAAGAGAAATACAAGAGCTGGAGAGAGAACAGAGAAACATGTAATAAGAGCTAGAAGCGCTTAAGAAACAACTGAAAGAAAAAGTAGATAAAAATGAAATAGGATGGAACACCAAGGTGCAAACTCACAGCAAAAAGCACTGTAAGGAGAACGGACAGAAGAAAAAAGTAAGCTATAAGGTTCTAAATGATTTAGAAAGGAAAGACATAAAAGAAAATCTGCGCATTGAAAAAACATTGTAATAAAAGGAAAGTGACCAGTAGACAACACCAAGAAGCCAAATAGAAAGATCGAGTCACTTACATGGAGAATAATAAATCAGACTTATCTCTGACTTTTTTGTATCAACATGTAAATATAAAAAAAAAAATATTAAGATGACAGCAAGAAAAGAGTGATCCAAAAAAGTAATGAATGCAGAGAATTAAATATTGTTCTCACAAAACATTCCTGAAAAAACTAAATTATCATTACTTTAACAATAGATTTAAGACCAAAACAATCGTAGATTTTAAAGAAACAGAGAACAGTTTAATGCACTTTGTGCGGATTGTAAAATAATATCGTGTCTTTAAAATGGGAGGTTGGCTGAGCTCAGTGGCTCAGCCTGTAATCCCAGCACTTCGGGAGGCCAAGGCCAGTGGATTGTCTAAGCCTGTGGGTTCAATATTAGTCTGGGCAAATTGGTGAGACCTCGTCTCTTCAATAAATCAAAAAATTAGCCAGGTGTGGTAGCGTGCGCCTGAGAAGGCTGAGGTGGAAGGATCATAGGAACCCAGCAAGACAATGGTGGAGTGGCCATGAGCGTGCCACTGCACTCTAGCCTGGGCAACAGAGTGAGACAACAACTCAAAAAAAAAAAAAAAAAAAAAAGGAGGTGAATGGGGAAACATTGGTGGGAAGCAGAAGTAAACTTCTATTTTTATCTTATTATTATTTATTTATTTTGAGGCCAGGTCTTGCTCTGTAGCCTGGATGAAGTGATGTGATGTGATCATATAGCTCACTGCAGTCTTGAACTCCTGTGCTCAGGGGATCCTCCCATCTCAGCCTCCCAAGTATCTGGCACTACAGGTGTGTAGCACCACACCTGGCTAATTTCTTTTCTTTGTAGAAATGGGGTCTCACTGTGTTGCCCAGGCTGATTCTCAAGCAACCTCAAGCTATCCTCCCAACTCAGCCTCTCAAAGTGCTGAGATAATAGGCATGAGCTGCTGTACTCAGCCCTGTTAGGTATATATTTCTGTAAAGGGTGTTAGAAAAGGGATATTTGGGCCAGTGTTGGGATGTTCTGAATACAGATACCAATGATGATCTCATCCAGGCTCAAGCATTTAAACACCATCTGGATCAAAGCTCTCAGATTTATGCCTTTTTCCCTCTTGCTCTATTCTCAACATAACAGGCAAGATTCTCCTTCTCAACACTGACTTAAAGCATGTCAGTAAAAGTGGTCTTCTTTCAACTAGCCCCTTTCATCTCTCAGAGCTCGTTCCAGGTCTTCTCACTCCACTCCAGCCTCCACCTCGCCGGTGAACCTCTGAGCTTGCTGCTCCTTTCATCTGACCACTCTCCCCTGCAGCCTTGTGCCTTACTCCCTTACCCCTGCCGGGTCCCTACACAGATGCCTCATCTTGTCAGTGAGGTCTACCCACACTGCCTTATTTGGAGCTACATGCTCCACCTCCTGTGTCCAGCACGTGTCATTTTTATTTATAGCACATCTCACCCTCTGAAATACTACTGTGTTGATTTTATGAATTTATCTTGTCTATTATCAGCTTTTCTCCTTTAGAGGATGCTCCAGAAAGGCATGGGTGATTGTTTTCCATTGTGTTCGCAGCTGTATCCCCAGTACCTAAAATAGTGCCTGACACATAATAGGTGCTTTAAAATAGTTATTTCATGACTATGTAATGATTATTGTTTTCCTGGATTAAGGTTTATAGAGAGAAAAGAATGGAGGGCAGAATAGGTCACGTCCCAAGGGCAGATCTAGATCACATCCCAAGGCAGCCTGGAAGTTTGGATGGAATTAGGTGGAGAGTGAGAAGATGGCATAATAGTAACATGAGGCCAGGCAAGGTGGCTCACACTTATAATTCCAGTACTTCAGAAGGCAGAGGAAGGAGGATCACTTGATCACAGGAGCTCAAGACAAGCCTGGGCAACATGGTGAGACCTTGTCTCTACAAAACAATCAAAAAGTTAGCTGGGCATTGTAGAGCTTGCCTATAAACCCAGCTACTTGGGAGGCTGAGGCAGAAGGATCGCCTGAGCTCAGGAGGTCGAGGCTGTGGAAGCCGTGATTGTGCCACTGCACTCCAGCCTGGGTGACCAAGTGAGATCCGGTCTCAAAAAAAAAAAAAAAGCACTAATAATAATAATAGTGACATGGCTAGGAAGTCATCAAGTTTTGTTCAAAAAAGGCAAATGTCAGAGGGACATTTAAGATAGATGGCTCTAGATTGCTTCTTAAGGTTGCAAAGAACTGAGACCAGGTCATGAAAGAAGAGGACTTGGGAAGATCTGGAACCACAGAAGGTGTTGTGCAAAGAAGAACAAGCCTGGTCACCACATTAGTGACATATGACCACAATGGTCCTCACTCACTAACTTTTAAAATCTATGCAATGTTTTACTTTTCTTTCTCCATCTCTCTATCCACAACTCCTAGTTGCAAGGTTCACCCATTTTTTTTCATAGCATCAAATCAAACCATCCACCTCATTTTGTCTGGTATTCCAGAGGGTTTTCCCTATCCTAATGGATAAAATAGAGGTTAGTTGGCAATGGTCTGCTTCATTTGTCAGTTTAGAAATAATCTTCCTTTCCTTTTCGTTAGCAATGTGCTCAGTGCTTCCTTTCAAGGATATGGGGATCTGGAAACTTGCCAGATACCCTGGGCATGTCCTTTTAGAGTCAAAAAGGTCCATTCACATTTTGAAGTTTGGCAAAGGTTTGAAGCCAACACAAGATTTTTAAAAAATGTGAACAAGCAGTTATACACAGAGTAATACAATATCTTTAGCAGGACAGAATCCAACACTTGCTTTTCTTCATAGATTTCTATATGAATAAAATGGTTATAAAACTAAGGAATAATCCTACATTATTAAAGCAAGAAGTGCTTGTTTGGAACTGGACGAACACAAGTATCACAAAGACAGAATATCACAAATGTTTCAGAATATGTCCAGCTCAGAGGCCAACACCTACAAGTGTCCTCAAGTACTTTTGAAGCCTTTAAGAGACAACACAGAAAAGGAATAAGGAAGCTTATTCTGTTACTTTGGGTTTCTAATTTAAAACAACAATAACATATTCCAAAGGAGACATTCGTTATTATTTTATAAACATGCTAAACCTCAACTTATTACACGGAATAGACTATTGCTATAATGGCAGATGTCTCAAAAGAGAAACAACTTCCCCAAAACAGGTCCATGCCCAGTCAGAGCTCCTCATGAAACCAAGCATCAGAATCACCTGCTGAGGGTTGCCTAAGTCATGCTCACATATCCTCTGATACTGGTATAAATTCAGATGCATAGTAAAAATTTCCTTGAGGGTCTCTTATGGACAAGGCTTACACAATTAAAAAACAAAAGAAGAAAATACATTCAGCCCTCAAGGAACACATCGTCTAGTCCACAGGGTGCAGGGTAGGGAAACAGGTGCCAAGTGCTATAGGTCGAATCGTGTCCCCTGAAAATTCATATGCTAAAGTCCTACTCCCCACACCCTTACCTCAATGTGACTATATTTGGAGATAAGGCCTTTAAAGAAGTGATTGAGTTAAAATGAATCCATTAAGGTGGGCCCAAATCCAGTGGGACTGGTGTCCTTATAATAAGAAGAGATAAGGACACAGGGAGACTCCAGGGATGCATAAGCCCAGAGGAAAGACCACGTAAGGGCACAGTGAGAAGGCTGCCATCTGCAGGCCACAAAGAGGACTCTGGGAAATAACTAAACCCGCTGACCCCTTGATCTTGGACTTCTAGATACCAGAACTGTGAGGAAATATTAAACCACCCAGTGTGTGGTATTTTGTTATGGTGGGCCTAGCAAACTAACACACCAGGCATGTAACTGTATGATTACAAAGCAACACATGAACATATAAGGAGCACGGGAACCAGCAAGCAAAGTAACTGACTCACCCCAGTGGGGTGAACATTCAAGACAGTGATTTAGAACCAGGGTTTACAAAACAATAACCATCATGCAAATATGTACAAGTGACAATAGCATTGTCCCTTAGGTATGAATTTTACCCAATTCACCTTGATTAATAAGTTATCTTTTAGTGAGCACTTTCTACGTGCCAGGCACTAAATTAACCGCATGCATTAACTTATGCAACCCTTACTACAATCATATAATAAACGCCATTATTATTCCAAATTTACAGATGTAGACACTAAAACATAGAGGTTACAATTTGATCTTTGCCAAAGTCAGATAGCTACAAGAGGTAAACTGGAGTTCAACCCTGGAATCCTCACTCAGAACCACGGTGCATACTGCATTAACAGTGCTGTTGAATTTTCTCGTTAAAGGTTCAATGTAAACTCTTATTCCAGAAAAACATACCACTCTACTATAAATTTTCAACAAATACTATTAGAAAATGGTTTCCAGATAACAGTTAGAAACAAACTATCTACCCAGCATTTCCTAACTACTTCTGACCTTTTTGTTTCTGTGTATCTGTGTAGCAAATACTCCATGAAACACCATTTCTTAAATATTGGTATAGTTGTGCCTTTATAAGCACTGTGACTATACCATGTGGTGTTGCAGTCACTTTGCTGAATATAAGCAGACTGAGTTTAATAGTCTAATCCGCCCCCCATGTTACCCCCAGGCACCGGGAACTCTCCTTTGGGAGAAGAGATAAAAGCACTCTGTCCACCATCAAAAGTTCAGGCAGCCAAAGTCAGTGTCTGCGCCACCTGCCAGCCAGAGACTTCTAAGTCAAAAGTTCCAACAGGGAGCTTTCAAAAGTAGAGATCATATCCTCACTCTCCTGCCTCCCTCCCCACTCCAGTAGTTTACTTAATAATTGATCTGGAATGGATCTAGAAGCTATTCTTGAAAGTTGTATAATGATTTTGATTCTCTGCTAAGTTTGAAAACTGTGACAATGTTGACCAAAAAGTGTGGATTTTCTAGGACACTCCAGTTTAAATTATTATATCTAGTAACTGGTGCTGACAGTTACCAGATCATGTGACCTAAATTAGAGTGGGAGATGCCCTCACTTAAATTCCCATACAGACTTACCCTTGCCCACTCACTTCTAAAGTAACCTGGACTTCAGAACTCCCCTATTCCCTCATTACTTTTTCCCTCCTTCACTTAAAATACTTTTATCTAAAACAAAGGTCCTAGATGTTGCCCTGAATAAAGCATAGTTGCTAAGATGTAACTGAGGCTTCACCTATACTGCCAGGGGTTCATTTGAATTTCAAAAACCCCTATATTAATCTCCAAATGGTAACACTGTCCAGGAACGTTGTTCAGCTACAAACTTTCTGCTGCCCCTGATGTATTACAAGTTATTTTGAGCTTAAGCCTTCTACAAAGTTGTACAAGGAGGCTTCATTCATAAAATAGTAGCCTTGGTTGGCCTCCCACATTGTGGAAGCAAATGTAATATAGTAATTAAATAAACTGATATGTTATTATTGCAAATGTCAAGTTCATTGTAGCAGATGTTTCATCTGAAGATCACTACCCATTAAAATTAAACCACCAATAGGCCCTGAACTCACCATTTGATTTAATGTGTCAGCTTCAATGCTCAGGGAGTCAATCACAACTGTCTTGCATATAATCCTCCTAAGATTGTTATGTAACAAAGAATCAGACTTCATTTCTTATCATGTGCTAATCATGATAATTAAAATATGAATGAAGAGTGAATAACTGACATAGTTAGAGGGTATAAAGTACTACCACAATTTTGTGCATCTTGCTGGAGGAATCATTTTACTTATCAAAATAGATGGCATTACTATTAAGAAAATTATTCAAAATTTGAAATAAGAAAAAAAGAATCAGTGATTTATTAATCTCATGCAGGAGCATAAGCCCACTAAATGTCCCCTGACTCTCTAGAATAATGTAGCTTTGTTAAACTTACTATATTTTCTATTCATTAGAGCCCAGGCATTTTACACCTCTTACTTTGGGTTTCTAATTTAAAACAACAATAACAAAACACTTGGTAAAGTTAAATGATTAATATTCTTGTCAGATTGAAAATATAACCCAAAGGTTACAGTTTATTATTCTATAAGACATTAACCAGTATGGTGTCTAACTTACAAATTTTATTTCGACATTCCCTTTTGGTTTCTGACATATTATGTAAAATTTGTGCTTTCTTATTCTCTCTTGTCATCCTATGAATTCCTACATCAATTAGTCATATAACTAATCTTATGATATATATGTGTGTGTGTGTGTGTGTGTGTGTGTGTGTGTGTGTGTGTTCCCAAGAAAAATATCTGATACTAGTCAAGGTATTAAGTAAAAACTAAGAAAACAAAGACACAGCCATTATTAGAAAAAAAATAATATGCAAATTCTGAAATTTCCGACATATATTCAGAAAACAAAGACAGTGTAAGTGACTTAAGAGAAATTAAGATTGCCAAAAGAATATCTGTTAAAATTGTACCACTAATGTCTTTTTAAAATATGGGTTAATTAAAAGAAGCATTCACAAAATGCCCCCAACATGATTTTGAGAGGAACTGTTGAAAGTGGCATGTATTCTTGAGAGACAGGTTTAGGGTACATCTCTAAAGCAGAATAGGCAATTTTCTAATTGCTAGGTCATTAAAGGCCTTTAACACACTATGTTCTATCCATAGTTAGCAAACGTACACTGACCTGGACTAAAGGGATAATGAGAAACAACAATGTCTTATGGAAGCAATTTATGAATGAAGCATTGACTACAAAGTCTTAAAGAATTTGGCAAACATTCTCAGTGTGGAAAGTTTAATTTTTTGTAAGATCCCATAGATTACTATTTATATTTGAGCTTGATATAAATAATCTGGAAGCTTCTGAATCTTATGTGTCATCTTTACCATGGACACGACGACATATTCTTGCTTTAAGCTCTCGTTTTTACTCTATTTGATTCTCACTTCATAAATGAATTATTATAATCAATTATCTGCCTCTTTGTTCCTCTCCCCTTCATCTCACCGTCCCCTGCTTCTCCCCCTTTTCCCCTGCATTCTTTTTCCCTCCTTCCCTTGCCCCTCCTCCTCCTCCTCCTCTCTCTCCCCCTTCTTGTCTCTTTCAGTCACTGTTCTCTTCAATCTCAGCTCCCTTAAGTTTGTTTCACAGATGAAGGACTGATTGGCATGGGTAATTTGCATCTACTTTTGTAGTCTACCTTCCACTCCTATCTTCTTCTTGAAATAGTAAAACTCCCTCTTTCCCACTCCCACCCTCCACTCTGTCTTCTGTGGCATACCCCCACCCTCACCCATGCAGTTTTAGCATGATTTTAACAAAGGTTGCAGTCATATGAAATTGCCAATTTTTTAGGTCAAACATGACAGAATATTTGCAAATAGAATCATGAGGTTTGACATATACTATTCTTTTAATAACACTGATGTAGCCAATCTTGAATCAACCATATGATTTAAAGTTTTATTACTAGTTATAAATTTAATATTTACCTCTTTCAAATCAGAGCATAAAATATTTGGTTTGCTTAAACTACATATGTAGGATGAAATTAACAGCTCAACTGGGATTCTCAACACACTGACTGGAAACAGTTCTTAGAGAAGATAATTCAAAGACGAATTTAAAATCAATCCCATAGCAAGTAAAATCAACTTCTTTTCCAAGTAGTTCAGTCACATGGGAGCAACAGAATCAGTGTGACATTTTCTTTTCACAGAATACGTGCAACCATGCTGCTTTAAAGGGAAGAAATAAGATAAGCTGATTTTATTTCCACCAGTGGAAAAAAAGTTTTCAATAGAGCAGCTTTTATCGACTCAGCATGGCTAACAAAAATAACATTATCAATGAAAACAAAATAATAGATTAGCTCCACAACCTAGGCATTTTTTTTTTCTAGAAGGCTTTCAACACTTCTCCCTTTGGAGACCCATGAATGCCTGCTTCCTATAAAAGAAAGCAACCCTGGTGTTTGCTCTGCTTCAGACGAGATGATTTGCAAAAAAATTTTTTTTACAGTTGGAGGTCAACTAATGGTGGGACTGCACTGGCCTCCAGGAAGTTTTCCTCCCCAACCCCCATTAGCTGAAAAGGACCCTCAGTCCCCTTGCTGACCAGTTTGCCACAGTTGGATACTTTTGAAACTGAATCCAGAAATAGACTAAAAAGCGTATCTGGATAATCTGCAACTCAACCACAGCTAATTAGTCAAACGGCAGGACCATACCCTCAGTCTAGCGGTGTCTCCTCCCTACACTGTGGAAGGAAGGAAGAAGGCTCTTCCCAGTCTGGCTTCTGATGGAAAGTTGGGGATGGGGCTGTCCCCTTTGCTAAAAACCCTACTTTTGTTTTTTTTTCCTACTGTCAGGAGGCCTGCCTCAGAGGAGTGTACTGTGCATACCAATGATGAAAACCAAGAGTAGAGGTGATTGAAACAAGATAATTTTTTTTCCTGCCATTTAAAGGGTGCTGCCTGAATTGTGCCCCCTTTGTGCTTTCATCTCAAAACATATTCTTGCCAGGGCCAAGCCAGGAGGCCTGTCCTTAGTGATCTGTCCACTGTCTTGGAGTTTGGCTTCTGTCTTTGCCTGCAGAGCTGAGAAGTGTTCCGATTCAAGGAAACCTCTTCTCTGCCCACATCAGCGGAACACAAGGCTCAGGAGGAGGAGGACTTGAACAGGAAAGAGAGGAGAAGACGGGAAGAAGACTGGTGGAAAGAAAGGAAATGGCACTTTGACTTGGCCCATAGTTGAACTGAGCAAAGTTTAAAACAACTACTCTGGTGGTAGATACAGAGGGTATAGATACAGAGTAATACAAAAGTGAAAAGGGGAGAAATGAACACATTTATGTAGTCCTTTAGGATCTTACAATGATCCACCTAAAGGCACCCTAAATTATAATTACGATTTAAAGAAAAATATTGTGAAACTTATTTCTAAAAAGTTTATCTTGCAGGGATGTTTTAGAAGGTAAAAATTAAATGGCAACTCAACAAATATCTGTTAGGCATTTAAATGTGTTTCAAAACAAGTATGAATCTTAAGAGACTTGGTTAATGAGGAAAAGAAAATATCTTAAGAAAATAGTAAACCTTCCAGCCTAGGCAACATAACAAACCTTGTTTCTACAAAAAATAAAAAAAAATAAAAAATTAGCCATGCATGGTAGCATGTGTCCCTGCTACTCAGAGGCTGAAGCATAAGGATTGCCTGAGCCCAGAAGGTTGAGGTTGTGGTGAGCTGTGATCATGCCACTGCATTCTAGCCTGGGCAACACAGTGAGATCCCGACTCAAAAACAAAAACAGAAAACAATAAACCTTGAGATATATGTGTAGCTCTTATACCAGAATGACTATTAATCACTAATAATTTTTTTTCCATATAAAAGATGGAGCACTTAAACAGGACTGTATTAGAAACAAGGATTTTTAAATTAAACTTAACATTACGTAACAGATGTTAGGTTTCCTTCTCTAAACCAAGAACTATAATACTGTTTGAGATGACAGTTGTCAGTTGTGATGTGTGTGATAAATTACAGAAGTGAAAACATAGTATAATTATTTAGTAATCCATTTTAAATATCACTATCATTTATATGCCACCTGTAAGAAAAATTGTATAAATTTGGCAATAAAAAGTACACAATTGAGAAAAAAATGTGCAATTAAGGATTATATTTACTTTTGGGCTGGGTGCGGTGGCTCAAGCCTATAAAGTCAGCACTCTGAGAGGCCAAAGTTGAATTGCTTGAGCCCAGGAGTTCGACACCAGCCTGGGCAACATAGTGAGACCTCGTCTCTACAAAAAAATCAGAATATTAGCCAGTGTGGTGGCATACACCTGTAGTCCTAGCTACTCAGGAGGCTAAGGCAGGAGGATCACCTGAGTCCAGCAAGTTGAGGCTGTGGTGAGCCGTGATTGGGCCACTGCACTCCAACCTAGACAACAAAGTGAGACCCCCAACACAAAAAATTAAAGGATTATATTTGCTTTAAATATAACTACAGTTTTAAAAAATCCCCTATCACCTTTATTCACTATGATTATTAGAAGACTAGGGTCAAATATAGCCCATGATGTAAAGTGAGTTTACGCCCAGGGCTGTCATCTTTTTTCTGTAAACTGCTTAGACCCACATCTCCAACCCCACCACATTTAAATTACGTTAAAAACACAAAAAAAGTTTCATATATTAGGAGTTTAAATCTGTCAACCCTGATACCTGATTAGGTCCATGGAATTCCCTTTAAATTAAACACAATTTCTGATTATCAAGAAAGAAATTTCCCTGGAAGAAAATGACATTATTATTTTGTTCACAGCTGAGATATATCTTTTCTGATCTAGAAGGCAACAATCACAGAAAGAGTTGCTTATGAAATGAGATCTTAATTTTGTTTAAAAAAAATAGTAAGCTGAGTCTACTAAAAATAGTGCCATAGCACTTCTACAAATGATTTGTGGTATTAAAATTAATGCTATGAGGACATGATTGTGCCACTGCACTCCAGCCTGGGTGACAGAGTGAGACACTGACTCCAAAAATAAAAGTAAATAAAAAATAAAAATAGATAAAAAATAAATAAAGCACATTATTGTCATCATATCTGAACAATCAATCACATGTCAAAGGGCTCAAAATAAATTTCTGGAGTGGAACTCCATTGAAGCAAATTGCTGAACGAGTGCTATGAGGAGGGCATATCTAGAGCCAGGGTCAACCTGGTTTGTATCTGGACTCAGGATTCTAGGAAATATTTGGTAATGGGACAAAGACGTCATCCACAGGAAGTGGGGACTGTGGCACTCACTGTGGATTGGTATGCCCCATAGAGTCCTATGGAATGAACTCTGTTATACCTGGCAGTCAGGTGTGTATTTGAACAACAATCAAAGGAACTACTGGGGTTATGAGAGAGACAGAGAGAGAGAGAGAGAGATGGGAAGGGAAGGGGTGAGAAGGGAAGGGGAGGGGAGGGGAGGGGAGAGAAGGGAAGGGAAGGGAAGGGAAGGGAAGGGAAGGGAAGGGAAGGGAAGGGAAGGGAGGAAGGAAGAAGACAAATGAAACACTTGGCTAACTTATATTATCCTACTTTCCACGGAATTCCAACAATAATAAGAAAAAGATACATCTCCTTGGTCTTGAATATCTTACAATTTTCCTTCCAAACCATTACAAATGTTCACAATGTCACATCAGATAGAGCTGTACTTTCCAGAAGCTGATACTTGATAAGTAATTCTTCTGCAAAAATGAATTTTAAGTTAAATCTATTGCCTACCTTTTATATATCTGCAACAAGATAAAACTTGAGCTTGAAAACTATAAGCTTACAACTGCGTAACAAACGTACAGGAAATAAATATATCCACATTCGCATTATATTTGCACAAATGGGACATACAAGAGTGCAGACATTACAGGACAGAAAAAGAGTCAACTTGTTTTGGATGAGAACACGTTTTAAAATCTTCAAGACAATAATAGACTAGTGGTCTCTTAACCACAGTTTAATAACTGTATCGCATTTTGAGGCTTTTGTGTGATAAACCTGTTACCATAATAACATAAAAAGAAGGTCTGGAATGTTTCATTTCTTATGCAAAATTTCTTAAATATGCAAATGTGGGGATTCCTGTGTGCAGTAAATAGGAAAAAAGCCAGTCTGGTCTATAGCCAATGTTAAAAAATAAATATTCCAACATTTCATGAATATAAAATTGGCTTTAAAAGACTGAAAACCCTCTGTAGGGTGGGTTTATTTTTTGTTTTTCTTAGTCCTTGATATCTGGGAGTCACAACAAATGAAGAATCCCCATCAGCTTCGGTAAGTATGACACACAGCTTGCAAGAGTCAATGATTTATGGCACCACAGGCGTGCGTTATGAAGGAACAGTCTACACAGCTGAACTGTGTAGCTTTGGGGGGGAAAGAGACAAATGAGATTCTTGAAAGGTCTGCGAAATACAGAGAAGGAAAACAGACCAAAGTTAATAAGCTGCCTCAGACAGTAACTAATTAGACAGCAAGGTATTACTGACAAAATGAAACAAGAACAAAAGGCAATAAAAGTTGGCATATGGCAGATTTTATCTGTATTTTCACTTTTTGATTTCTATCCATTTCCTTTTTTCTATGTCATTCCCTAAATCATCATTCAATTATCTCCTAACATCATTATAGTTCTTTTCACTAATAATTCCATATTGTCTAGTATTGGCACTGACAGCTTCAAGCTGGGTGGGGGAGGGGGCAGAGGCAGAGGCACAGGCAGTCCACTGTGCTGGGCCCAACACCCTAGGGAAAATGTTGAACCCAGAGCTGTTGGCATTGGGAAATGGTTGCAACATAATATAAACTTAAAACTTAAAAAGTGTGACTACTGGTTTCAGACTATCCTTGCTTTCATTCTAAGCTAGTTTCTGTGATAGGTGAGGATGAGCTAGGTGTGAACTGCTGTCAGGACAAAGTGTTATTGTCTAGAGCATCGGGGACCGGATACATAGAAGACAATTTTGCCATGGATCAGGGTGGGGGGGTATGGTTTCAGGCTGATTCAAGTGTATTACATTTATTGTGCACTTTATTTCCATTATACTTACACTGCAATATATAATGACATATATGGTATTGCTGCCTCAGCTCCACCTCAGATCATGAGGCATTAGATTCTCATAAGGAGTGTATAACCTAGATCCCTCTCATGCTCAGTTCACAACAGGGTTGACGCTCCTATAAGAATCTAATGCCTAATGATCTGAGGTAGAGGCAGAGCTCAGGCAGTAATGCAAGTGACGAGGAGCAGCTGTAAATACAGATGAAACTCCACTCGCTCGCCTGCATCTAATCTCCTGCTGTGCAGCCAGTTCCTAACAGGCCACAGGCCAGTACCTGGTCTAGAGGTGCTATGATTATCATAAAGATTAGAGTACTCAATGAATCTTTGAGGTTTTAAAATAATGTTATCTATGGAATATGACAGAATGAAGTAATCAAAATGGAAAGATGATATATTATCTATATAGTGAACATTCTTAAAACTATTCATTTTCAACTCTAGGTTGGAATTCGAAAAAAACAACTATTCATTGATGTCCAACTATGAATTGGGCTGTCTGAAAAAGTGACAGATTTTCCATCACTGGAGTTGTATAGGATTATAACTTGTTCCCAATCTTTTAGTTTTCCGACTAGTAAAAATTCTATTATTATATTTAGGAAGATAAAGGATATCTGATTCTAAGGAATAGCTAAAATGTTCACTTATTTCTGAGAAATAGCAAAATGTTAGTAAACAACATCTATTCAAAAATAATAGGATTCTGCCTCCTTCACTTCTTAATGTTTCCGAAATCGAGGATGCAGTTAAACAGTCAGGGCTAGGAAAATCTCGCCAGCCATCCTGCATGGCAGATGAAAAGGAGCTGCCGCCGCCTAGGCCTGCACAAGACAGCCACTGAGGAGAGCTCTCTGGATTTGCAGCCCTACAAGTATTTACATTTTAATGTATCATCCCACTTGTTTGTTTGTTTGTTTAAATATTTTTAAACTGAAGACACAGTGATGCAGTACAAAAATGAAACTGTTGTGTGGAGGTAACCAGGTATCACTGTGGGAATCCAAGTCAATAAAGGCAGTGGAAATTGTCCAGTTTTTAAAAGGTAGAGACAGTTGGTGTGAATATTATCAATCATGTATCCAAGTATCTTTATGTCAAAAGCTTCCTACTATAAGAGTAGCTGTATAACACTTAGTGATAGACAATTTAGTTAAGAGGTTTAAAAACCCCTCAAATTTAACCAAATACATTTATCTTTAGAATATATTCTTCAGAACATTCTGACTAATGAGAGATCATCACAAATAACACTTGAAAACACTTTAACAGACATCTTTCCGTTTGAAATACTGCAAAACAATGAATTCTGTTGTGTGGTGGCACTGAATTTAAATCATTTAAAAAGAATAATGTCCTTAAATGGGGCATGCCATTTCCAGTTCCCCAAAGGCTCCACTACCTACTAAGATTTTCCTCCAATATCATACTTTAAAATTCTTGCCTGATGCTTTAGACATTTGTGCTGACAGCCCTTGGCTTCCATTTACACTAGTGCTATAAGAAAAACAAAATTGTTGAGTATACTATTTGTTTGCATATTAGAACCTATTTTCCTAACTTATGACTTTTAAGATTCTCATTTAAGTGCTTTACATCTTTCCTCCCATTTGATTCCCCCAGGTCCCATCCCTCCCTGCTGACATTAAAGATAATCATAGAAGAGCTGCTCCAGCCCTGGAGAAACCTGTCCTTTGCTGAGAGGTGGTGAGGGTTGCTAATTACTCTGATCAAGTCTATGTGGTCTATGCCAAGAAGAACATTTGATTCTAGATATAGTTGGAAGCAATATTACTGTATATTCTTCCTTCTCCTTTTCATAGTTATATGCCTTAAAAGTAGCAGAGTAAGTATATTTTATTTGAAAGCATTTGATAAATTCAATTAAATCCACCAGTGGACTGTAAGAATTTTTTGTGTGTAGTTTGTAGGAAGTACATCAATCAATTTCCCCCAAGCTTTTTGGTTTCTAGACTTTTCCTTTAAGTAGATAAAAAGTTAATTTACTATATTCTCAATTTTTTTTCCTTCTGTTCTTATTCTTAATGATTCACCTACTTCCTCAGAGTAGGTTAAGAGTAATATTTTACATTTCTGCAAAGAATTTCATATCATCTTTCTACTTCCAAAATGACAATTTGAATAAAGATGTACCATCTTTAGATTATGCCACAGAAGACCGAAGAACTTTAAAAAAAAAAAAAAGCTTAAATGAATCAACTTAATAACCAGTGAATAAATGTCCTATTAAAAAAAGGACGGAAGTCTGTTTGAAATATATGGTCCAATCATACAGCTAAACACAAAGCAGTTCTCTGAACTAAACAGCTGTTTTAAGTATACAGATCTGCTCCACTGTCTTAACAGCTGGAAGAAATTACAGTCCAGAGAGACATGTGCATAATTTGAATTAAACAGATGCAGGCTGTGAAGGAAATCAAATAGCTCAGGGTAATAGAAGCAAACAATATTACTGAAACTCCAAGGAATTTTTATTTCTTTTTTTTATAATGATGTCAAATGTGGCTATACTTGTGATGCAAACTACCCATAACTAGTAAAAAGTTATGACCCTTTCTGAAAAGTCTAAAGGAAAACATGCCAAATTTGAAATCAAAGTCACAGTATGGTCATATCTGTCCTTTTTTGTTTCCAACACTCTTTTGATAGGATGTGTTGACTGTGAGCTAGTGTCGACTGCTTTCACTCCCCTCAGTGGCCTTTACTGTGCAAAACATGTCCAACCAATCACACTGCATGTGGCAGGGGATATGAGCAGGAAAGAATAAGACATGACAGAAAGATTAAGGAAATATTTGGACAGTAGAAAGGAGTAATTTAAATGCTGTTTCCCAATTCAAAATATGTATGACACACTCTGATGAACAAAAACCTGCACTGAAAACCACAAGTTACTCAAACACTTAGGGCCAGATCGTGCCCTTTCAAATCAGGGTACTCTCAAATGAAACACTCCAGGGAAACTCTGTGTGTGCTAATGTCACAATACTTCTCCCAGATTATGTCTTCTAACCTTTTATGACTTTTGGTTTCCAGCTCAGTTTGTGAAAGTGTTTACAGATCTTCAGTCAAGAAACTAAGAGATAGTATTCACATACAGGTATTCCAAGACCTAAACATGAAAGTGATGGTCATATTTTTTATACATCATCATCTTTATAGTAGATTCTCAGGACTCTGTGAACTCTAAATTATTCATCTAAAACAAAATAAATATAAATATCTACAAACATTTGGAAAAGCTTGTCACTTCTTCAAACAGTTAAACATGTTACCACATGTTTACCAGCAAGTCTACTCCTAGGTAAATACCCAAGAGAAATGAAGACATATGCCCACACAAAAACACATAGGCAAATATTCATAGCAGTATTATTCATAAGTCGCAAGCAGAAACAATTCAAATGTCCATCAACCAATAAATGGATAAATAAAATATGGTACTGTATATGCACACAACAGAATATTATTTGACAATAAAAATGAAGTATTGCATTGTGCTATGACATGGATGAATCCTGCAAACATTATATGAAGTGAAAGAAGGCAGTCACAAAAAAATGCATGTTGTGTAATTTCATTTATATAAAATGTTCAGAATAAACAAATCCACTGACCCAGAAAGTAAATTAATGGTTGCCATAGGCTGGGAGAAGAAAGGGACAGGGGATGTCGGCTGATGAGTACGGGGTTTCCTTTTAGGGTTGATGAAAATGTTCTAAAATCAATGGTGGTGGTATATTCCCAACTCTTGAAGATACTCAAAGCCACAGAATTGTACACTTAGATGGGGAAAATGTATGGCATGTGAAGTGTATATCAATAAGCCTGCTGAGAAATATCAGCAGGCATCAGAACTGGCTAATTTTTAGTCTTTATTTTATGTGTCTCAAAGTCTATCTCTTTCTTCTTTGGGAAGAAGAAGGGGTGCTCTCATTTACTTACTTTCTCCTTCCTTCCTTCCTCCCTTCCTTCCTTAGTTGGGGTCTCACTCTGTCACCCAGACTGAAGTACAGTGGCACAATCACAGCTCACCGTAGCCTCAACCTCCTGGGCTCAAGAGATCATTCTGCCTCAGCCTCCCAAGTAGCTGGGACTACAAGTGCATGCCACCATGCGAGGCTAAATTTTTTTTTTTAGTTTTTGTAGAGAAGAGGGTTTGCTATGATGCCTAGGCTGGTCTGGAACTCCTGGGCTCAAGTAAGCCTCCCACCTGGGTCTCCCAAAGTGCTAGGATTATAGATATGAGCCACTATGCCCAACTTACTTTAATATTTTTTAAATTAAAAATTAGGACAGGCATGATGGCTCACACCTCTAATCCCAGCACTTTGGGAGGCTGAGGTGAGAAGATAGTCAGAGCCCAGGGTTTGAGACCAGCCTGAACAGCTTGGAGAGACCTTGTCTCTACAACAAATACAAAAATTAGCTGGGCATGGTAGAGCATGTCTGTAGTTCCAGCTACTTGGAAGACTGAGGCGGAAGGATCTCCTGAGCCCAGCTGGTAAAGGCTGCAGTGCCTGTGGGTGTACCACTGCACTCCAGCCTTAGTGACAGTGAGACACCAACTCATAAACAAACAAACAAACAAACAAACAAACAAATAAATCAGAACATTTATCATGAAATTCAAACTTTTCAGAAATGTGGGGTTTTAAAAACTATTTATTTTTATTTTTTAAACATATTTTTTATTATAAAATTGTGGGGTATAGTTAAGGGTTAGGTATACATATGTGCATTGTTCAGGCACCCTTGTTAATAAGAGGTGTCTCCCTGTCCCCAGACAGATATTGACTACCGTTAGTTCCACCTCCCTTCCCCTCCCTACCACCCCCATAGTTTCCCACCACTGTCAGTCCTTTTCTTATAGTATTATGAGAGATGTTCAAGGTCCACTTATGAGTGAGAACATGTGATACTCAGATCTTTGTTTCTGTGAGAGATCACTCAGTATTATAGACTCTAGTTCCATCCAGGTTGCTGAGAAATTCATGATTTTGTTCTTTTTTATGCATGCATAGTATTCTATCGTGTATATGTACCACATTTTTTAAATCCAGTCCTCTTCTGATGGACAGCATAGTTGGTTCCAGGTTCTTGCTATTGTGAACAATGCTGCAATACAAATATGTGTGCAGGTATCTTTTTTATAGAGTGATTTGAGTTCTTCAGGGTATATTCTCAGTAGGGAGATTGCAGGGTCATATGGGAGGTCGATATATAGAGCTTTTAGGAATCACCACACTGCTTTCCACAGAGGTTGTACTAGTTTACACTGCCACCAACAGTGTAGTAGTGTTCCCTTTTCACCACATCCTCTCCAGCATCTGTTATTTTTTGAGTTATTGATAATTGCCATTCTGACTGGAGTTAGGTGGTATCTCAGTGTGGTTTTGATTTGCATCTCCTTGATGATTAGTGAGGTTGAACATTTTTTCATGTGTCTGTTGGCCACTCGGATGTCTTCCTTTGAGAATTGTCTGTTCATATCTTTTGCCCACTTTATAATGGGGCTGTTTGCTTTTTTCTTTTCAGCACATTTGAGTTCCTTATAGATCCAAGATGTTAAGCCTTTGTCAGACCTGGATTTGTCAAATACTTTTCCCCAGTCTATGGGCTGTCTCCCTGCTCTCTTGATGGTGTCTTTGGCTTTGCAGAAGCTTGTCAGTTTAATGAGGTCCCACTTGTCTATATTATCTCTTATGGCCCGTGCATTTCGGGTATTGCTCAGGAATTGGGTGCCAGTTCCAATTTCCATAAAGGTGTGTCCTGCATTTTCTAAGGTTTTTATGGTTTGAGGTTTTACATTTAGGTCTCTGATCCATTTAGAGTTAATTTTTGTGTGTGGGGATACATAGGGGTCTTGTTTGAATCTTCCGCATGTGGTCAGCCAGTTCTCCCAGCACCATTTAATGAATAGGTTCTCCTCTCCCCAGTGGTAGGTGGTGGAGACTTCGTCAAAGATGAGTTGGTTGAGAAATTGAGGTTTTGCTTCTGGAATCTCAATTCTATTCCATTGATCTATATGCCTGTTCCTGTACCAATACCAAGTTGTTTTGATGATTGAAGCTTTATAGTAAAGTTTGAAGTCTGGTAATGTGATACCTCCTGCTTTGTTTTTTTTTTTGCTGAGGATTGTTCTGGCTACTCTTGGTTGTTCGTGTTTCCATATGAATTCCTGTATTGTTTTTTTCCAGGTCTGAGAAGAATGTTGCTGGTAATTGGATGGGTACTGCATTAAATCTGTAGATTGCAATGCTACTGAAGGTATTCCAGGCGATTGAGAAAGATGGAACTCTCCCCAAATCATTATACGAAGCTAACATCATATCGATACCCAAGCCAGGTAAAGACCCAACAAAGAAAGAGAACTACAGGCCAATATCTTTGATGAACATAGATGCTAAAATTCTCAACAAGATCCTAGCAAACGGGATTCAACAAGACATCTCAAAAATCATCCATCATGACCAACTAGGCTTCATCCCTGGAATGCAAGGCTGGTTCAACATTCATAAAACCATAAATGTAATTAAATACATCAACAGATGGCAAAACAAAAACCACATGATTATATCATTAGATGCAGAAAAAGCTTTTGATAAAATCCAGCACCTCTTCTTGATAAAAACCCTTGAATATTTAGGCATATGTGAAACATACCTCAAAATAATAAAAGCCATCTACGAGAAACCCACAGCCAGCATACTCCTAAATGGACAAAAATTGGAACCATTTCCCCTGAAAACTGGAACAAGACAAGGATGCCCACTCTCACCCCTTCTGTTCAAAATAGTACTGGAAGTCCTGGCTAAAGCAATCAGAGAAGAGAAGGCAATCAGGGGTACCCAAATAGGAAAAGAGGAAGTCAAGTTATCTCTCTTTGCAGATGAAATGATAGTGTACCTTGAAAACCAAAGGGAATCTGTCAAAAACCTCCTTACACTGATAAAGGACTCTGGCAAAGTCTCAGTGTATAAAATAAATGTGCAAAAGACAATCGCATTTCTTTACACCAATAATAAACAAACAGAAACCCAAATAAAAAGCACAATTCCATTCACAATAGCCACAAAAAAAATGAAATACCTTGGCATCTTCCTAACCAGAAACGTGAAAGACCTTTACAATGAAAACTACAAAACACTGCTCAAAGAAATCAAAGATGACACAAACAAGTGGAAAAATATCCCATGCTCATGGATTGGAAGAATCAACATTGTGAAGATGTCCATCCTACCTAAGAAATGTGTTGTTCATAGTGTCCTTAAGTCACATCCACTTAGCTCTCCAGCAACACCAGGTGAGGTATAATGTAGATCACATTTCAAGCTCCTCTATGGCCTACTGGGCCACCAGGGATGGCCCTTTCAACCCCTCCAGTCTCTTCTGTCCAGCCTCTGCTTCCTTGAGCTTGTCTAGCTAACAGCCACCCAAGGGCTGTCTTTTTCCTCTCAACTCTTTCCTGCTTTGCCATCTTTGAATTGGCTCCTTCTCTGTGTGGGAGGTTCTTCCTTGGGCTCTTCCCAAGGTTTCACTAAATTCCTGGAAGCAGCTGCCACCTCCAGTAATATAAAAACAGCATTTCTTCAATAGTACTTTTCACAGTTTATAATGATCTTCCTTGGCTAAGGACCTGTTTCCTAATAAGGTCTATATGTGTGTTCACTTTTTAGTCTGCCCCTCCAGAATGCAAACTCTGAACAGGCAATACTATTACTGATATTAGGTGTCTTAGAGTTGCTGGTGTTTAAAAAGCAAGGCCCACCCCAAAGGAAAGGTCCACAAATTAGCTGAATAATGAAGAAATGGGAATGTACAAGGTGGAAAGCCAATCATAACATGCACACCATTCTTTGACTTGGCTTAACTCTCTCCCATTCTTTCTAATGGCAGAGTGTTTCTTTGTAAACAGTGTAAGTTTATAAAAATAAAGGTAAATATTTTTAATTTATTTAGAAATCATTTCAAATGTTATGAAAAAAACCACAGTAGCAACACATTTTGGTTTAATTGTTATACCAATGAAAACTGGAGACAATCTAGAAGAAGACCAAAATTAGGGGATTCACTAAACAAGTAATTTCAAGTCCATACCATAATATAAGCCAGGCGTGGTAGCTCACACCTGTAATCCCAGCACTTTGGTAGGTGGAGGCAAGAGGATTGCCTAAGCGCAGGGGTTCGAGACCAGCCAGGGTAATATGGAAATAACTCATCTCTACAATAAATAAAAAAATTAGCCAGGTGTGGTGGTGTGTGCCTTTAGTTCCAGCTACATGGAAGGCTAAGATTAAAGGATCGCCTGAACCCAGCAGGTTGAGGCTGGGGTGGCTGTGATGGTACCTGGGTGACAGTAAGACTCTGAAAATAAATTTTTAAAAAATGGTATGTAAAAGTAGTATGTAACATAGTATGTAAAAAGCACATTGAGAAGAATTTGTAAAGCTCTAAAATGCTCATGTATTAAAACAAAATAAACAAAAAGTAAAATACTCATATATATATGTAAAAAACAGTCAAAATATAAAAACTGTGTATGTAGGATAATAAAGTTAAAGTTTTAATTCCACAAAAAAGATGTTAAATTCCAATGTGAGGGGTTAGGTCATATGAATAATTAACAACAACAAAAAGAAAGTCAGTCCCATGACCTTGGACCCCTCAGCCACGCCGAGGTTAAAAGGAGTCGGAGTAGGATGCCTGTGAGGCTGTTTCTTTGCAAAGAACTCCTGCCAGGCCACTCCACCACCACCACTGGGTGGGTGTGGGGGGCACCCTCTCACCAAGGCCCAGTAAGAGGACATCTATGGGATGACTCCGTTTCCAAATGTGTTCCCTAAAGGTGAGAGACAAAGAATGAGTGCCTGAATCCTGCCTGAGAAAGTTAAACTGGGCTGTGTCATGGGGACAACAATGGCTCCTCTGCCCAGAGAGCGAATGGGATAGACAGTCACAGTGTGGAGGGACCCAGTAGCAAATGGAAGTGCACACAGCCGTACATACTACTGAAGGATCCAGGCAACATCCAGGGCACATCTGCCTGTCTCGGGGGACTTCAGGAGGGCTTTTGTCAGTGGATCACTCCAGCCCAAGAAAGTCCCTTAAGGGAAGGGGAGGGAAGTAGAGGAACCTCCGGAACCATCTTCAAGGACAGGGAGCATCAGGGTGAGTAGCAAGACCCTTCCTGTACCCAAACTACCCATTCCTCCCCAGTCCTGACCCTGGAGGTGTCAGAAACTGGGGAACGGGCACAAGGGAACACACAAACACAGGCAGAGGAACAAGGACAAAGCCTGCTATGTCCTTTTCCTTCCTCGGGCTCCAGACTGAGGCAGGTGCAATTCAAGAGACTGGGGAGAAGGTAAGAAGATTAAATTCAAATTAAATTCAATTTTTTTTATTACTATCTTGGCTTGGATGTTCTAATTACAGAATTAAGACTGTGTCTGTGACTTCAAGTGCCTGTCGGGGAGTTGGTTAAAGAGTAAACAAAAGTGTCAGGGGACCTGCCTGAGTTTTCATCCAGGGACAAGGGAAATTTGTTTTTCCTCAACAAAGGGATGGTGAGAGGCAAAAATAATTTTGGTTTGATTATATCACAACGTGTCCTTCAGCTTTGTTATAAAATATGTGGATTGTAATCATAAAAAAAAGCTAAAATTGAGCATGTACTGTGGACTAGGAGCTCACAAAGAGTTTTACATAAGTTTGCTCAGTCTTCATGAAAATACAATGAAGTGTATAAATACATAAATGTACAATAATGACACATTTATTATTCTCATGATTCAAATGAAGAAACTGAGGCACACTAAGGTTAAGCAACTTCCTCAGGCTACATAGCCAGCAGGTGACAGGGTCACAAATTTGAGCCCAGGAAGTTAGGCCAGAGCTCAGCTCTTAACCTGAATCCCAGCCCTTAACCCTGGGGCCCAGCTCTTAACCTTGAGGCCCAGCCATTAACCTTGCAACTCCACAGTCACCAGAACACTCCCACAATATCAAGTGTATGAGGCAGCATCTTTGGGAGATAGGGGTATGGGTGATTATAATTCTATTTTTTAAGCTTTTTGATATTTTAAAAATTCTTATATAAACATCTGTGAACTGTAAAGAGAGAAAGAGAGAGAGAGAGTGGACCATTTTAGAAAGTTGCTGAGCCATGGAGTATTTTGAACAGTAAGAAATAATTATTTATTTATTACTTTCCCTCCAAATTTTGGAAATCTGTATAAAATTACACTGCAAAATACTAGGGTTAAAATGCCACAGTGTGGGACAAACATTAAGGTACAAATTTTAATGACACTGAACCCCTTATCTTTTATTAGTTAAAAATGTTCTCATGCTGCCATGTGAGAATGACTGCAAGTTGGAAAATCTAGATCTGTGGGTTTCAAACTTGAACATGCAGGACAGTGACCCAAGGAGCCTGTTAAAAATAAGAATTATCTGCATGCAGCTACCAAAGAATTCAGGCAGTAGATTGTGGAGGCTCCATCACCTAAGAACTCATAAAACTCCATTTATAACAACCTTCCCCACCTCCATTCCAGAGAGTCTGATACAGGCAAATATTTTGAGCAATAATATATCTCTATTATTTTTAAAAGGTAACACCCCAAAATCCTGAATTAAATTAAAATCGAGGAATAAATAAATAACTTGTAGCTAAGATTCTGTAGCTTGAGACATAAAAAGTATAAGAAACAAAATGATCACCCACTAAGAGATAAGCAGAGGAAAATAAGAACACCAATAGTTTTTAACTGTTAGCTCCTTTCTAGAGCCAGAAAAATCAGTGATGGTGAAAATTCTGGTAATAATCCAGTTTTAAGTCTTTTCCTTATGTACTCTCCTTTCTTGTTCCTAAATAATTTTTTAAAAAACCGAATAGCAAACTTAAGCCAAACAAGACAACCAAGCTCAAGAAAAAATTGAGGTCAAATCTATTACATCAGCCGTAATAAAGACTAGCATGGCTCTCACACAACCTCCCTGTGAGGACAATGACACCACCGCCAGCATACTCATAACCCAAACCCAGGTCCAGCAAGAAACTGCTTAGTATACCTTCAGGTTTTTTGTTTTTTGCGGGGTGGGGGGTGGTTGGAGTCAGCTTCACACTCTGTCACCCAAGCTGCAGTGCAGTGACATGATCACGGTTCACTGAAGCCTCCTGGGTTCAGATGATTCTTCTGCCTCAGCCGTCCAAGTCGCTGGATCTACAGGTGTGCACCACCACACCTGGCTTATTTTTTAATTTTTATGTAAAGATGAGGCCTTGCTGTGTTGCCTAGGCTGGTTTCAAACTCCTGGGCTCAAGTGATCCTACCAGCTGGGCCTCTCAATGTGCTGGGATTACAGACATGAGCCATCACTCCCAGACATTTTTCTTTTCTTTTTAAATTTATAATAAAGATGTGGGGTCAATTCAGGGTTAGGTATACAAACATTGATTATGTAGGTACCCTTGCTGATGAGGTATGCCCACCCTCCCTAGCAGTCTCCCTCAACTGCCAGTCCCACCCCCCCCCCCTGATAGTTTCCCATTACTGCCATTCACTTTCTTATATTATTATAATTGTTCAAGGTCTGCTTATGAGTGAGAACATATGGTACTCTGTTCTTTCTTTCTCTGATAGATCACTGAGTATGATTGACTCCAAATCCATCCAAGTTGCTGCAAAGTACATATATTTGTCCTTCTTTATGGCTGCATAATATTCTATTGTGTATACATACTACATTTTTTTATCCAGTCCAACTTCGATGTGCAACATGGTTAATTACTATGAGAAGAAGCATACTCACTTGAAACATTGGCTATACACAATGTTCTATTAATTACAAATTATGTATTAGGAAGAAAGCGAGAAGACTTTGAGTGCCTATTTTGTGCCATGCACTCTACTAGGTGCTTCGTGAACATTATTTTATTTAACTCTTACAACTTGCTATAGGTCAAATCTGATCTTGATTTTTATTATCCCTATCTTCTCAAGAAAAGAAACTAAGCTATAGGAATATTAACTAATTTACCCTCCATCCCATGAGACACAGATGATGAAGCTAAGATCCTGTGTAACCAAGCAAAATGGGGATCAAAGGGAAACCCAAATTTTACCTGTACAATGACCACTTGCATACCTAATCCTGAATTGCACACCACATCTTTAAAAAAATAAAAATAAAAATACATAAAAGCTCTAAAAAAAAAAAAAAGACCCAGTGCAGTTTCCTTGTGACTTTCAACCTTCCTTTTGATATTTCAGTCCCTCTTAATTTGGCTACATAAAATTTTGCTCTATTATGTACTCTTGGTTCAATTTTTTGTTCTTTTGACTTATTTTATTGGTGATCAGAAATGATGCAATATGGCAGCTTCAACATTAGCCTATCTACTCAGATTATTGTATATTAACCTTAGAATGTCTAGCTAATTGGCAGTAGTAGGAATCTGCTGGGGGAGGGGGAGCACATCTCATCAATAAGGGTATCTGCATCTTGAACATTTGTATACCTAACCCTAAATTGTACCCCACATCTTTAAAATAAAATTTTTTTAAAAAAGGAATGTCTAGAAACTCGGTAACAAATGTCCATGAAATAACTACTCCATGGACTTGCCAGGTACTATAAATGAACACAAGAAGAATACAGTATAGTCCAGCAGAAATAGTCTGTTACACACAAGGAGAACAAAGTTATACAAGGATGTTAAAGAATACATGTGCATTATTGCACACTGTTGATTTGAAAGGGCAATGTAACATTACATAAGAATGCAAAGGAATTTCCTTAAAGAGTACAGAATTTTAAAATATTCCAATTTCAGCTAGGAAGGCTTATTCTTCAAGTTTAGGTGAGGTTCTGCAATAAAACTGACTCACAAATATGGCTGCTTTGGGCCCCGCAATTTGAGCTATGCATCAAATTCTGTTGTGCCACACAGAATTCTGCAAAAGAGATTCTTAATCTGCGTAACTGATGCAGTTACTAAGAAGACACTACGTATGTATGCTTTCTCTGCTGACTTAAACAAAAGGTTCTAGAGTCCTGTTTTCATGTTTTCTGAGTCATTTAATGTTGGCATGTACGTATGTTTAGAAAGCAGGGCTACTTAACAGAAGAATTCTTTAATCAAACTCACCAGATATAAATCTTTGGTCCAATGTTATTTCTATTAGAAAAATGTATCTGTCCTTAGTTTACAACAGTGAAATTACCATCAAGTGGGTGGTTCATCATTGACAGAATTGCACTGGCTACAGAATGGAATAACATACTTTGGTACTTTCTCTGCCAGTGTATATGAACAGAGAGTCTTATATGTGCCCTGCAAGCAAGATCGTCACAAGGCAGGAAAGGTCAGGGGTACAGTAATTTTGATTTTATTTCACGATTCAAGTGGTACTTTCTAAAAATATAAACTTCAGGGTTGGGAGTTCTTATTTTCTGAGTAAGAACTAAGGATAATTTGGAGGGCTCAGGAACCTATTATTTTAAAACAGTTTATAGGGCATTCGGAGTAAAAAAAAAAATGAAGTCAAAATGCTTATTCTAATTTCTATCGGGATTCTTTGCCTTTCATTGCTTCTATACTACATCTGAATGTTACAAAGAAGTACAAAATGGTACTATGAAAGGGAATTGGCAACTATTCCCCTTACATATGTAAAAGTAACTGAATATAGACATTACCCCAGCCAGCTTTGGGTACATTCCCAGATACTCAAAGTGACTTGGATTCCATCCATACCTCCTCATCTAAGTGTTTACAGATGTTTGGGAGATATATGTGTGTGTGTGTGTGTATATATATATATATAAAATAAATAAACAATTAAAGGGATTATATAATTATATATATATATATATATAATATAATATAACTAGAATTAAGTGTTGAGGTAATGTGTAAACAAGAAGGCACCAGAGAGTGATTAACTCTGGAAGTCCTAAAAAATGACAGATCAAAGATGGAATTCTGCTAGGAAATTCACTAATCTAGGAACACGATCTTCCTCCCTCTCTCCCTCCTTCAATCCCTCTTTCCCTACCTTCTTCCTTCTTTCCCTTCCTTCCTTCCCTCCTCCCTCCCTCCATCCTTCCCTTCCCTCCCGCTCTTCCTTTCTTTCCCCCTGCTTCCCTCTCTCCCTTTAATTGTTTATTTATTTTGCAAGATATCAAGACAAATGTCAGGTGTTATATAACCCAGGAACTATTTTTAACATTATAATGCTAGATTTTGTTCATGTTTTGCCTTATCATACACTATTGTGGGTATATAACTTACTGTGAGTGTGATGCAAATGCCAGTATCTGTAGTCAAGCTATCTGCAGCCCAGTCATTTTCTCTATTCTTAAATCACCTAGCAATTAATTGCTATTTCTAGGAACTGGTTATCATTAGAAATGTATAAAGATTCCAATATTTGGAAAAAAAAGACTCCAAGATGTTAAATCAATTCAGCAAGTGCTACATGGTACCATATAGAAGAGACTATTAATCATAATAAACTATATCTATTCATTTATTAAACACTTGTTTACCAAGTACCCACTCACTAGGTAAAAATAATCACTTTGGGTGTTTAGATGAATGCCTAGTAACAAAGTTGATGTGTTTGCCATTATCAAAGTAGGCAAATTTGAGATACAAAATAGTTGTGAAATTTCTAAATTTTAATAAAATTTACGCTTTTGTTTTTGGCAAGATTGTCAACTACGTGAACAAAAGTCCCTCATGCTACAAAACAGCAAGAAGTTCTAGATTAAATATAATAAATATGCATGTTAATACATAATTAATCTAGCAAAAAAGGTTAAGAAAATCCATGGAGTGGCAGAAAACAAGCAAAAAAGCTAGAGTCAAGTGTAAGCTATTAGAGTGGTCAAAATGCACAGCAATGACACCATCAAGCTCTGTGAGGATGTGCAACAGCAGAATTCATTGCTATTTGGAATACAAAATGGTACTATCACTTTGGAAGACGGTTCGACAATTTCTTACAAAGCTAAACACACTCTTACCATATGATCCAGCAATGATATTCTTTGGTATTTACCCACATGAAATGAAAACTATGTCCACACAAAAATCTATACACAGATTTTTGTAGCAGCTTTATCCATGACTACCAAGAATGGCTAAATAAACTGTGGTACATCCTGATCATGGAACAGTGTTCAGTGTTAAAAAGAAATAAGCTACCAAGCCATGAAAAGACATGGAGAAAACTTTAATGCGTATTACTAAGTGAAAGAAGGCAATCTGAAAAGACCACATTCTTTAAGGGTCTACCCATATGACATTAAAAAAAGTAAAACAATGGAGAGAGTAAGAAGAATAGGGGTTGTCAGGAGTAGGGGGGAGTGAAGGATGGATAGGTGAAACAAGGGGAATCTTTAAAGCAGAGAAAATACTCTGCACAATACTACAGTGGTGGATACATGCCATTATACATTTGTCTGAACTCTTAGAATGAACAACACCAGGAGTTGAACCCTAATGCAAACTATGGACTCGGGGCATAGTGACTTGCCAGTGTAGGGTCATCAATTTGGTAAACAAGGAGGCAACAATGTTAAAAAATGGATATTTCATTTATGGATGTGCTATTTGATTTTTTTTCTAATCTGACTGCGTTTTCTGATAGACTCCTGATCTTGTTTTATATTTCAGAGTTCTTCCATTAAGTATTTGATCATTTGGAAAATAACTTATCAATTGTGTCAAATGTATTACTCTAGTAAAGGGTGTTGACAGTGGGGGAGGTTGTATGTAAAGAGAGAAATGGGTTTTGGAATTTTCCATAATTTTCACTCAATTTTGTGTGAATCTATAACTGCTCTAAAATAATAAAGTTTATTATTATTATTACAAAAAGCAAAGTGTGCATATGAGGAGATTGCTGCTTTCAAGATCTACATTTCATAGCCACACAGGATGGGTGTCTTTAACCCATGATTAGAAATAAAATCCCTATATAGAATGTGATCTTTAAAAAGTGATGACTTAAAGGGTAAACTAGGAAAAGAATCTACCCACCAGAACAGGTGGATGAAAAGCTTATATTTATCTTACACCAGATCTTATATTTGAAGGTGTATAACCACAGGTCTGCTCTTCCTTAGATAAAGGAGTCAAACTTATACAACTTACATAGTCCATTTCTCACAAACCTGAGAAATAAACATAAAAAGTATTTCCACATTGCTGAATAAACTTTGGTGTTTGGCAGAGATAAGGTTAAAACTGTGGTAAAGAGACACACTGTCAGATTACTGCTGGCAGTCCCACAGACAGAGACTGACTACAGAGAACTACAATCAAATGCACATACCCCATGAACATATAACTTTCTAAGAGAGAAAATCAATATACTCAACAACCATTATGATCAGATACCCAAGAACTTTAGACACATAATTCTGCATAGATATCATTAAATAAGTTATTTTCCAAATGATCAAAGACTTAATGGAAGAACTCTGAAATATAAAACAAGATCATAGTTCTATCGGAAAAGGCAGTCAGATTAGAAAAAGAATCAAATAGCGCATCCATAAATGAAATATCCATTTTTAACATTTAAAAAACATTAACTCAATGAACAGGTTAAAATTTTATATGCAACTAGGAATTAAAGAAAAGTATGTTAAATTGCCTGGAATGCAGCACAAAGAGATAAAGAGATGAGAAGGTAAGAGTCATTGAAAAATGGAATAAAATGTCCAAAATACAATGAAATAATATTCCAGAATTAGTGGATAAAGAGAAAGGAAAAGAGCCAATATTTGACAAGATACTGGTGGATAGTTTTATAAATCCAATGAAAGACATGTGTTCTCATACAAGAATCACAATGAATAATCATTTTTTAAAAAATCAAAGCTGGACACATGGTTATGACACTGACCAACATCAAAGACAAAGAAAAGATTTCTAAAGCTACAGGAGGGCAACAGATACCAACAAAAGAACTCCTTAGTCTAAGAGAATACTAGCAGTAGCAAAGATAGAAGTTATACTCTATGTGTTCAAATACTACAAAAGAATATTTTTCAATATAGAACCACCCTTATTATAATTCATAAGATCAGAACAGATACTTCTGAAGAACAACAAGGTGGATGATATGAAATGCCTGGTCAGATATCAAGAATTATAAAGCTATAGAAATTAAGACAATGTAGTGTTGGTGCAAGGACAAAGAGACAACTCAAACAGAAGATCCAGAAACAGACTCAGGCATACATAGAAACTTGATATATGACACAGATGACATTATAGGACATGAGTATTCAATAAATGGGAATGGGCAACAGGTGATCTCTGTGAAGAAATAAAATAAAACTATATCTTTCTCATAAAACATATGTACATGAAGATAAATTCCATGTACACAAAGATAAATTACAGATAAAGACACATATTTTTAAAATAAAACTTTAAAATGTTTAGAAAAATATTTTTAAAGTATTCAAGGTCACAACATAGGAAAGATTTCTTATGTTAGATGCAGAAAGCACAAATCATCAACAAAGGTGAATTAAGTTTTCTACATTAAAATGGGAGGTGTTATGTGTCCAATAATAGCGTCAAAGTCAAAAGACAAACCATAGGCTGTCAGATTATCTGTAACCTATATAATCTCCCCAAATTAGTATTTATTATGTATTAAAATTATTCACATTTTAAAAACATAAGAGGCCCGTTAGAAAACTTGACCGAAGTATAGTCAAGCGAATGCTCAGAAGTGAAAATACAAATGGCCAGTGAATATGAAAAAATGGTTAATCACCCTTTTTTTTTTTTTTTTTTTTTTTTGAGTTGGAGTCTCACTCCGTCACCCAGACTGGAGTGCAGTGGCACACTCTCGGCCACCGCAGCCTAGACCTGCTGGACTCCAGCGATCCTTCCGCCTCAGCCTTCCAAGTAGCTGGAACTACAGGCATGCGCTACCACGCCCGGCTAATTTTTGATTTATTGTAGAGATGAGGTCTTGCCAAGTTGCCCAGGCGTGTCTTGAACCCGCGGGCTCAGGCAATCCACTTGCCTCAACCTCCCAAAGTGCTGGGATTAGAGGCTGAGCCACAGAGCCCAGCTCGGTTAATCAACTATTAATTAGAGAAATGAAAGTTTAATCTATAACAATAGAAAGCTTCATACCAATCAGACTCAAAATTTAAAAGTCTGAATATATCAAACATTGGTAAGGATATGAACAATTGGGGGTTTAAATGGTTACAGTAATCTAGCAGAACAACTATTCAATATACAGTAAGTGGAAGATGCACATCCCTTTGACCTAGAAATACCACTCCTAGGAATTGGTCTATGGAAACTCTTGTACATGTGCAAGGAGACTTGTATAAGAATGTTCCTTGCAGTACTATTTGTGACAAATAATTAGAAACAACTTAAAAATTTCCAACAGCATGAGAATTAATACATTGCGATTTTGTATAGTGGAATGCAATTCATTCATGAATATAGATGATCACTGCTATTGGAACCAACATGGATTAATTTCAAAATATGGTTGAATAAAAAAGTTTGGTTGCATAAAGTAGGCAATATCAGTTCATTTATCTTAAGTCTAAAAGTCTGCAAATTACCAGCAATAAATATTATTTATGAATTGGTAAATAAATATATTAAAAGAGTATATAACACCATAAATGACAATGGCAAATTCCAATTTCAGGATAACAGTTATCACTATGGAGAAGAAAGGAGAGGAACAGAATGAGAGAGAAGCACATTCAAGGCTTTAATTTTAGTTGTATTTTTTTTTTCTAAAGCTGAATGGTGGGCACAGTGGTATTTGTCACATAATTTCCATATTCTTTTCCATCCTTGAAGTATTTTGTAGTAACAATTACAAATATATCTCCCTCCAAAGTTTATACAATGGCCTACATATGACTCATTCATTCATCTTTGACTTGTAATGGAAATTTGACTTGTACAGGAAATCAAGATTGCTAATGTCAGGCCTTGCCAAGAATAAGCGTACTAATCAAATTCAAAGTCAGCCAGGCACAGTGGCTCACGACTGTAATCCCAGCACTTAGGGAGGTGGAGGCAAGAGGATTGCCTGAGCTCAAGGATTTGAGACCAGTCCGAGCAATGTGGCGAGACCTCCCCTCTACAATTAAAAAAAAAAATTAGCTGGGCATAGCGGCACATGCCTGTGGTTCCAGCTACTTGGAAGGCTGAGGCACGAAGGATTACCTGGGCCCAGCAAGTCAAGACTGTGTGCACTTCAGCCTGGGCGACAGAGTGAGACTCCGACTCAAAAAACAAAAACAATTAAAGTCACTAATACCATTTCCATGTATTTCTATTATAGCTCTCTATATTTAGATTTTATATCTAACCTCATTTTGGCTGGAAATGCATGTGTATATTCTCCAATAAGCTCTAACTGAAGAATGTGTCTTATATATTATTTGGTAGTACTGGCTGTCAAAAACTGAGTCCAAATTTATATTTCTGTTCTCTACCTTCAATGACAAGCTCATATAATCAAACTTCCCATTGAATAACTCCACTTAAAAGTTAATAACATTCCTCTTTTTCTTCCATTCTTCCCTGTTCCTAGTGGCATCAACATCTAACATGTGCTCAAGCCAAGTATCTGTTATATTTCAATTTTTTCTTTCCCTTGCATCCCAGTCAGTTCATCGGCATGTCCTGTTGACAGCCTCAAAAACATCACAAATCTATACGCACGCCTCCGTTTCAACTTCTAGCAGCTGAATCAAGCCCTACTATCTCTCTCTCTAACACATAGGTTAGCCTCCCAATTAATCTACTCGCTTCCACCAAGCTCCTGCCACACTTACCTTCCTTATAGTCCTGGAATATGCTTACCCAATTCCCACTGTGAGTCCCATGCTCAAGCTGCTTCCTCTCTCTGGAATGTTTTTCTCCAGATACCCCCAGGGCTGGCTCCCAGGGCCAGCTCTCAGTTCAAATCTCACCTTTCAGGAGAAGCCCTTCCTAAATTTCCAATATAAGGCAGTGTCACCAGTCCTCAGCCCATTTTCTTTAATTCCAAGCACTTACCACTATCTAAAATTTATCACTGTTATTGCTTTATTTGTTTTAACCCTTAAGATTGTGTTTGGCAGCATGTAACAGAACACTGACTATGGAAGCAGAACAAAATTGGGCTTTGTTTCTTTCATATATAACAAGAAATCTAGACAAAAGGTGTCCAGGGCTAGCTAGTCTCCGAGATGCCATGAGGGACCTCTTTATAACTGTAATTTTAGCATGTGGCTTTTCTCTTCCTGGCACTCTGATTAAAAGCTTTAACAACCTCTTTCTTGCTCGTGGATGGAGGCTCCATGAGAACAGGGACTTGGTCTGTATTGCTCACAATTGGAAGATAACAAGTCACATGTTAATGACTTGACCAGTATTTGTTAATTATGAACCAGTGAAACAAGCATTCGAGAGCCCTCCACACAGGGATCGTGCCTGCGCCTGCACAGCAGCCATGGCCTCCAGTGGCATTGGCCCTCTAGTTTCTGCCTGGGCTTTCTTTTAGGAGCCGCAGCCTTCATGTCCTTCTTTACTGCCCTGTCTTAGTCCAGAGTTTGGAAATGCTCACACTGCAGCAATCTCCTGAGTAGCCTGCCACTTGTTTCTTGTTTTTTCCTGCCACCGATCACAACCACAACACCCATTAATCATATTAGCCTCCAGAACATCTCTGTGTTTTCTTGCTGTCTACACCCAAATAGAAAGCTCCATAAAAGTAGAATGCATCTGTCCTGCTTACCGCTGCTCTCCCTGGCCTATGAACTAGGAGCGCTTGCTGTAGAGAAGACATCAGGAAATATTTATTAAAAGGATCCAAGGAAACATCTACATTCCTGCGTATTATGTTCAAGGTCCCTCAGTATTTGGTCCAGTTCATAGTATTATCTTCCTCATTCTCCCTTTTGTCCCATGTTTAGTCACAATAAATAATAGTAGTTCTAAAGTGTTTACAGACCATAGTATCCTTTCATATTTTATAATCTCTGCATAAAACATTTCCCCTTTTTAATACAAGAAACTTCTACTAATCTCTCAATTCCTAGTTTATGATTCTCCCAAGCTTACATGCCTTCCATGACTCTGCCAAGCAGAGCAGATTGTTTCACCCCCCGGAGCACTTTGATGATGATGATGATGATAAAATTATAACACAGAGACTAACAGTATGGAATGCCTGCAACGTGCCAGGCACTTTTATCAGCCTTTTATGTACATTAACATTCATTTAACTCTCATAACTACCCTGTGAGGTACATAGCACAATTTTTTCCCATTTTTAGGGGAGGAACTGAAACACAGAAAGGTTAATTAATGTGCCATATTTCACAAATGGCAGAACCTACATCCAACCCAAGCAGTCTACCTCCCTAATCCATGTACTATGACTTGCTCAAGTATTTGCTATCAGGTTGAAAGGTTGGGTGCAGGGCCATTCCTTATTTGTTCACATAATGGTTTTACAATAAATGAGTGTTGAGTGGATGGATTTTAAAATAACCAATTGCTTAAATACAGAATGGGGAAGTAGCAAAATGGCTTAAATATAGTTCATGCAAAGAAAAGTCAGGGGTTTAAATGGACGATGTAAGCCATATCGTTGTTTGTAAAAATACAATATGGGCCACATTAATAGGCATAACATACCAAGAGAGATGCAATTGTTTCCTCATAGGCCAGTTTGAAATTCTAGTGTTGTTTTGGAGTTTTTCCAAAGAAATTGGTAAAATAAATAATGCTAAATCAAGAAGAAAAAGAATTTAAGGGTGTACAAAATATCTTCAAACATTTGAAAATTTGTTATAAACAAAAATTTCTTGATTTGAAAGGGCAAAACAGCTGAGCATATAATCCCAGAACTTTGGGAAGCTGAGGCCAGAGGACCACTTGAGGCCAAGAGTTAGAGCCCAATCTGGGCAATGACATACTTACCACCTGTCTCTACAAAATAAAAACAAACAAACAAACAAATGGGCAGAACAAAACCAAAGGCGGAAGAACAAAGAGATGAGAGAAGGAAGTGAATTCTACTGGTGTGCTGAGCCAGTTCACGTGACTCCTAAGAATGGACCCAACTCTGCATTCAGTGTTATGATGTTGGTTTCTTTAAAAAGACTAGAATGGCCAGGCTTGGTGGCTCAGCCTGTAATCCTGCACCTTTGGGAGGCTGAAGTGAGTGGATTGCCTGAGCCCGCGGGTTTGAGACCCGCCTGGGCAGTGAGACCTCAGCTCCACAATAAATCAAAAAATCAGCCGGGCGTGGTAGCACATGCCTGAAATTCCGGCTACTTGGAAGGCTGAGGCAGAAGGA
Source organism: Carlito syrichta (assembly GCF_000164805.1). Classification (NCBI taxonomy): domain Eukaryota; kingdom Metazoa; phylum Chordata; class Mammalia; order Primates; family Tarsiidae; genus Carlito; species Carlito syrichta. Next base: position 246,549 of record NW_007247208.1, read on the forward strand.
TCGCCGGAGCCCAGCAGGTCAAAGCTGCGGTGGCCGGGAGCGGCCACTGCACTCCAGTCTGGGCGACAGTGAGACTCCAATTCAAATAAATAAATAAATAAATAAATAAATAAATAAATAAATAAAAAGACTAGAATGGGAGCATTTGCAATGTGGAAACTGCAAAGCTACAACCGGAGCTTTGTATTTATGGAGAGCCAGTTTAGTAGCTAACCACTGTCTTTACCCCTTGCCTCCAAACGCCCAAAATGGAGTTGGTTGCCTTCTAGAGAATGGAGGGTAGTTAAGATGCTGTAGAGAGCAAGAGGTGAAAGTTGTAAGCAAAGTATATATCATCAATGCATAAATAAGTTTAATGTGGGGCCAACGTGTTATGTGAACAGTTGTCAATCCTTTATGTTTAGTTATTTTTAAATGTATTTTTCAGCCACCAAGTGCAATGGTTGATGCCTGTAAGCACAGCACTTTGAGAGGATGAGATGAGAGGCTTGCTTGAGTCCAGGAGTTCAAGACCAGTCTGGACAACATATTAAGACTTTGTCTCTACAAAAAATTTTAAAAATTAGCTGGATGTGGTGGTGCACACCTGTAGTCCCAGCTATTCAGGAGGCTGAGGTGGAAGGATCACCTGAGCTCAGGAGTTTGAGGTTGCGGTTAGTCATGCTCATGCCTCTGTACTTCAGCCAGGACAACAGTAAGACTCTGACTCAAAAAAAAAAAAAAAAAAGGATTTTCCTAGAAGTATCTATAAAAGCACTATAGATAGAATTCTCATTCACAGCAGTAGCCTCATGTTTTCCCATCAGTTTCTTCTATCATTCAAAGCAGTAGCATAATGTTTTCCCATCAGTCTCTTCTGTAACAAAACAAAAATAAAACAAAAAATAAAAATAATCCAATAATTTTGAGTAGGAGATAATCCACTGTAACATTTCTCCAGCACAGAAAAGAATTAAAAAATACCAAGTGAAGCAGCAAACTCTAAAAATATTATCAACAAATTTATTATATTTTTCAAATTCATAATGCAAAATCTACAGGTAGGTTTTCTAGTCAAACCAAGACTTAGAAGTAATTAGTGAATTTATTGTTATTTTCAAAAGGCAATATCCCTTGATATTTATCTTCTACCTGTTCAAATTTCTTTTTTAACTTTCAATAGTATGTTTTTAATTAATTGAAATGAATTATTGGAAGAATCTTCCCACTGTCATAACTAAGTTATTTTAACAGCTCATATACCCTCTTACAGGCAAATGAAACAATCTTTTTTCTTCATTGTTTACTATCAGTAAATAGGATTGAATAACCAATAAATAATTGCGTATGTATATTTTTCAAAACAATATCTTTCAGTTGAAGGCAAAGGATAAGAGATGAATTAAACGGTTATATATGTTATACAACATAAGGTATATGAAGATTGACAAATATGAAACCAATCTTTTACTTTTAAATCACTCAAAACAAATACAAATGCAAAAAGACATTAACTTAATCTGCAAGGCAAAAGCCACACAACTAGCTTTAAGTGGACTACAAAATGACAGATTATGTAAATTTACTATCTTCCTTCTGCTTATAAATTACAAAGGCAACAAATTTAGTCCTTCAAGTAGGTCTTCAGGGTGTCTCCTAATCCTTTTACCCTCTATTTTACATTCAAGTGACCCCAAAACTCTTAGGAACACTCTCAAATTATTTCATGCCCTTTATTAGATAGATTCTGAACAGTAAGTACTCTTGTAAGATTGCTCCCCAAATAAAATTCCATATGCAGATATACTCAGTGCATTAAGGAAAAATGTAAGCTCTGTTAGAATAGGATATACTATTTTCTTAAGATAACAGTTTATCATAAGAGTTAAATCAAAGGAGATCCCACTCATATGCCATAGGACACTATTCCAAGGTTAGCTTGAGTGTGAAATAGGCAATTTAGCATGAGATAAATTTGTTCCCTTCTGGAGTATTTTAAAGCAGAATAAATTTCGGAGTGAATCTACTGCATATCAGAAATAAAATGTTTACCTTTTCTTTTGTGAATTATGCAGCAAGTTAAATTAATAATAGGTTAAAATTTGCTTAAGTGTCATTTATTTGTATGTGAAATTTTGTTTAATACTCAAGACAATAATATAAAATACAGGCATTACTACTATCCCTACTTTATAGATGTGAAAAATAAAGACTATGGAATTTAAATGACTTACCCTTTCTCGGCAGTCTGATTTTAGCATGATTCATATCTACTGTACTTTATTATAATAGTGTATTGCAAAAATCTAGCTAAATTCTAAGTGAGTTCATCAAGTATATGACAACTTGAAGTTTTAGCTTCCCTGTTATATATGGCAATAAGCATATATGTGGGATAACATCATAAAACTCCCTGGAATGAAAAAATTATAAAAGGTGTTTTAGGCTTCTACAAGAACAGAATGTATCTCAATATTACCCAAAATGAAAAGAATTGGCTCTGAGGGACAAAACAGGTAAACTGAGGAAACAGATGTTAACTACTTTAACAGGTTCTGAAGTTCTTAGCGTCCAAGTTTTAAATGACAGTAGGAATATGTTAAACCAAGTTTTTATTTTTATTTTTTCTCCTTTCAGAACAATGTTTTGATGAATTATGCATAAATGGAATGCAAACACACAGATCCAATTCCCTTTGAAATACTTAAGGATATAAAAATGAACAGAAAATATCCTTGGCAAAACCTGTATTGAGCTTTCAAAAGCCCACATAGTTGAAACAGAGTTTGTGATGTACTCCAAAACATAAATATCAGTGGGTTCTCACATTTCTCATTTCTCCCTCTAATGTTAGAATGTTTTATTAATTTAAAAAGCAGAGCTCTGTGCCATAATTAGTCTACATATTAAATCTGAGTGACACCTCTGCATGCAAATTGACCAAACCAAATAATAATATAGGAAACATTCAATAGCAAAATAAATTTAAATGACAGAATAAAACTTTCAATGAAATGTAGTTTACACAAATGTACCCACAAATATTATAACTTCTTCCCAAGAACTGCATTTCTCAAATGAACATTTGCCTATGAGAGGACACATAGGCACAAAAGACTAAAACAAACACATTTTTAAAAATTCCATAAATAATTGATACTATAGAACTCTACTGACACTGTTTATAAATCATTAGCTTGCACAACTTAATGTTTTGCTTCTGTTCAAATGAGTCTGTGTGTCCTGTTTTAGCACATGGTCAATGAAAAATCTCTTAACGCATCCCTGAGTACCTTAGAAAGGCTTCTATGACAACAGTCATGTATCTAACGTTAATTTCAGTCAATTAAACTTCTGTTTCCAAATGGTTTATGAAAATTATACTCTTATTTATTACTGAGATGCAATGCTGGTTCAACATATGCAAATCAATAAATGTAATTCACCACATAAAGAGAAGTAAAAACAAGAACCACATGATTATATCAATAGATGCAGAGAGAGCATTTGAAAAAATGCAACATCTCTTCATGATAAAAATCCGAGGAATTAAAGGACTATTCCTCAAAATAATAACAGCCAACTATGAAAAACCCAGTCAACATCATATTTAGTGGGGAAAACTTAGAAGCATTCACCCTAAGAATCAGAACAAGACAAGGATGTCCACTCTTCACCACTCTTATTTAACATGGTACTAGAAGTCCTGGCCAAAGCAATCAAGCAAGAGAAAGAAATAAAACATATCCAAAAGGGAAAAGAAGAAGTTAAATTATCTTTTTTACAGATGATATAATTCTATTATCTAGAAAACCCTAAAGATTCCACCAAATGACTCCTAGCACTGATCAACAACTTCAGTAAAATCTCAGGACACAAAATCGATGCTCAAAACTTAGTTGCATTTCTACACATCAACAACATTCAAGCTGAGAACCAAGTCAAGAACACAATCTCATTTTTAATAGCCACAAAAAATGAATAAAATATATCCAAATACATCTAACCAAAGAAGTGAGAGATCTCTACAATAAGAACCACAAAAAAAAAAAAAAAAAAAAAAACTGCTGAAAAAAAATCAAAGAGGACGTGAACAAATGGAAAACATTCCATGCTCATGGATGCATTGGCTGCATAATTTACCAAGATTTGTCTCCCATTTTTTATGTTGTTGACTTGCTATGTAGGGTTTTTATCAATGTCTCATACTGCCTAAAGCAATCTATAGATTCAGTGCGATCTCCATAAAAATGCCAGCATTATTTTTCACAGATCAAGAAAACAAAACCATTACATCCATATGGAAGCCAAAAAGAGCCCCAATAGCCAAAGCAATCCTAAGCAAAAAGAACAAAGTCAGAGACAGCACATTGCCAGACTTCAAACTTTACTACAAGGTTAGTGTAACCAAAATAGCATGACACTGGTACAAAAATGAACACGTAGAATGATGCAACAGAATAGAGAACTCAGAAATAAAACTGCTGATCTACAACCAACTCATCTTTTACAAAGTTGACAAAAACAAACATCCGGGGAAGAACACCTTCTTTAATAAATGGTGCTGAGAAACTGGCTAACCATATACAGAAGAATGAAGTTGGACCCCTACCTCTACCATATACAAAAACTTACTAAAGATAGATTAAAGACTTAAACCTAAGACTTCAAACTATAACAATCCTATAAGGAAGCCTAGGAAACACGCTTCTGGACATCAGTGTAAGCAATGAATTCATGACCAAGTCCTGAAAAGCAAATGCAGCAAAAACAAAAATTGACAAGTGGGACCTGATTATATTAAAGAGCTTCTGCACAGCAAAAGAATCCATCAACATAGCAAATAAACAACATACAGAATGGGAGAAAAATCTTGACAGATTATGCATCCAACAAAGGCCTAATATCCAGAATCTAGAAAGAATTCAAACAAATCAACAGAAAACAAAAACAAATAGCCCCGTTAAAAAGTGGGCAAAAAACATGAACAAATACTTCTCAAGGGAAGATATACAAGTAATGAACAGATAAAAAATATGTTTAGCATTATAAATCATCAGAGAAATGGAGATCAAAACCACAATAAGATATCATCTCGCAACAGAATGGCTATTGTTAAAAAGTCAAGAAAGAACAGATGATGGTGAGGTTGAGGAAAAAAGGGAATGTTCATACACTCTTAATGGGAATGTAAGCTAGTTCAGTCACTATGGAAAGTAGTTTAGAGATTTCTCAAAGAACTAAAAATGGATTTACCATGTGACCCAGCAATCTCATTACTGGGCACATTCCCATAGGAACATAAGTCAGTCTATCAAAAAGAAACCTGCACTTGTATTTACTGTAACACTACTCACAATGGCAAAAGCATGGAATCAACCAAGGTGTCCATAATAGTGGACTGGATAAAGAAAATATGATACATATACACCATGGAATACCATGTAGCCACAAAAACGAATAAAATCATGTTCTTTGCAACAACAGGGATGCAACTGGAGGCCATCATTTTAAGTGAATTATCACAGAAACCGAAAACTGAATATTGCATGTTCTCACTAATAAGTGGGAGCTAACACTGATATATACAGGCATGGGATGGGAACAAAGACACTGAGGATTCCTAAAGAAAGGAGGGAGGGAAGGAGAGAAGGAATGAAAAATCACATATTGTCATCACTGGATGACAGGCTCAATAGAAGACCAGACCTCATCAGTATGCAATATACCTGTGTAATAAAACCTGCACATATGCTTCCTGAATCTAAAACTAAACTAAACTAAATCTTAAAAGTAAACAAACCTAACACTTGAAGAAAAGAAGTTTACACAACATATTAGGCAAGAAAAATAAAACTCTACCATTCCCATTTAATTTTGTTTTCTGTGTACTATGAAGTTATACTTAAATAATTTCACCACACACATTTAACTTTATATGCCATTTTCTTTATATTTAAAGAAGATAAAAGAGTAAATACTATGTCAATTTATTAATTAATTAAAGCTGCAATCCAATTCCACCTACTAATAGAAAATGAAGATGCATATATACTCTCATATTTATTCATCATAAGTTAGTTTGGTAAATAAGCTTCAAAGAGCTTCAGCAAATAAAAATTTTTTTTATTGTTATCTGACCTTAATCCCAGGATTATTACAATTACTTGGTAAAAGGGAAGAAAGAAAGGGTAGAATTTCAGTGAACCGTCTTTTGGTTTAGAAGCCTTAGTGTGTATAGACACAAATTCTCATTACTTATATTATTCTCTAAGGCATAATGACTTTATTAAACAAAATCTCTACAACATCAGGGCAATTGGATGATGGAATCTGAGTTTAATAATGGAGACAATAGAACAGAATAGTTGAAACTAGGACTACAGTGAACAGTAATAAAGTTTCATGCCATGTAATGTCTTTTCTCTCATTTGCCAGGCTTCCTATGAGGCAGACTTTCGCATCATACACTCTAATGAAATACATCCCACGGCAAGAGTTTGAGGAATGGTTTGTTCCAGTTTCACTCTCTTACATGTTGCCTGCCTTGGAGTAAGAGTGCAGTGAGGACAATGGAAACGTCTGTGAGATGAGAGCCTATTAAACAAATTCACAGACTATATATCCTCAGTCTCTTACAAGCTAAAAGAACCTCAACACTTTTTTTTTTCTTCAAGACTGTGCTTACCCATGGCAATCCTCAAGGATGTTTCATAAGTCCACAGGGACACAGAAATGACAGGACTTCCTTTCAACAAAAAAATAACATTTTTGAGGGTTCTGAATTATGCAAGGAGGTAAGTAATTTGGAGATTCTTTCTGACTGACACATATAAACATCAGACACAAATAGATGAAATAAGGGTCTTCCTGAAGTGAGCGTTTGCTCTGTGCAGATTATTGTCCTTTGGTTCTGGACTCTGACACTTAGCAGCACTCACCAGCTCTGAGAAGAATGTACCAGTTCTTTGGAGAAACTCAAGAGGATATATACATATGTCTAAATGAATGAGGTCAGCAGTAAGTTCCACTAGCAAGCAACCCTTCAGAGAGAAGATATTTGTATTAATTCTGCAGTGACTGAGAATGTCATTTATACAATCAAACTCTTATATGTAAAAAAGTCACTGTATGACTGTTGTCTGGGTATAATAGTATTTAGCCTGGCTTTCTCTTATCTTATAGTCAGAGAAAAAAAAAGTGAATTATATTAGTCATTGCAGAATTCTTTCATATGCACATGAAAACTCATGGTGGAAATGCATTCAATGCCCTAAATTGATACTAGTTTATTTCTTTCTTATAATCAATAGATAAAGCAACATATTTTTAAGTAAATTTACTTTACAAATAAAACCATTACACTTCTAAATTATTTCTGTTGCATAAATGTATGTTAGCAATAAAATGAGAGCATTTTTTAAAAAGTGAATGCTTTCTCTAACCTTATAACCATAATGGTTAATTTATGTCCTAAGATTACAGTGCAAGACTCATAAATCAATTTGTCAAATACGTGCAACTGGAGTGCACAATTGTCAAGAACTATTTATTTTTGTTTAGTTGAAATACTTGGCAAAGACTTTGCAAATAAATACTAATCATGTCTATTCAGACCTATAAGGTACCAAAGATTCTGTTTAAGAATTAAAGGAAGATGCCTTAATATTTTTATGTTATTCACCTTACTTTCTTTGTAGGCATTAGTCCTTAAATGCTCTGCTAATCAATTTAACTATTTTTCTAATTTCTTATGGTAAAAATCCTTCATTTGACACATAGTCTCCCTTTAAAATAAATACAAGTAACATGCGTATTTCTTTTCTAAGAAAATGATAGTTTCAATTCTTTGTGAAAACAAACAGATCTTCTGGGAAAAAATGGGGTTTATTGGTCTTGCACTTTTAAATTAAACTTTACTTTGAAATACCTGTAAATTCATATTCATGCAAGAAATAATACAGAAGGCTCCCAGGTTCCTTTTCCCCAGTTTCCCCCAGTGGTAACATCTTGCAAAACTACCACAAAATTTGTCTTACAATTGTACCATCAGCATTGTTAAAATCAACATATAGAACATCATCATCTCCTGTTGCCCCATTATACCATATCGCCTTCTATCCTTCTTCCAACCCCTCCTCCCAACCCCTTGAACCACCAATGTGTTATCCAGTTCCACTATTTTGTCATTTCAATAGTATTTTATAAATGAAATCATTCATATATGACTTTTGGGGATGAGTCCTTTTTAATTTTTTCTCACTCAGCATGGTTCCCCTGAGATCCATCCAATAGTAGATCAATAGTTTGTCCTTTCTTATTGCCAAGTAATATTCTATGGTATGGATATACCACAGTTTGTTTAAACATTCAGCCATTAAAAGGCATCGTTATTGTTTCCAGGTTTTGGTTAATGTGAATGAAGCTGCTACAACATTCATGTACAGATTTTCATGTGTGCATAAGTCTTCATTTATCTGGGATAAATAACTAACAGTGTGACTTTTTGTCCTACAGTAAATGTATGCTTAGTTTAAGAAACTGCCATATTCTTTTCTAGCGTGACTCTTACCACTTTATATTACCACTAGCAATGTATGAACAATTCAACTTCACATTCTCACCAGTATTGAGTGTTGGCACTGTTTTATATTTTAGCCATTTATCTACTTTAGTGGTTGCTCTAAATATTACTTTATACATTCATAACTTGTCATGATCTACTGCAGTTGTCATTTTACAGATTAAGTGAAGTTTAGAAATCTTGCCTTCCCTTGCATCCCTGCTTACAATATATTTGCCCTATTTCTTTTATATTTATAACTACATTAGACAGAGTTATAACTTTTGCTGCAATCCTCAAATAAAATTCAGAAAACTCAAGAGGAGGAGAAAAGTACATCATATTTATCCATATTTTTGCTTATTATGTTCTTTGCTCCTTTTTGATATTCCTCAATTCTTCTTTTATTGTTTCATTTCTATTTAGATAACTTCCTTTAGCTGTTCTTTTAGCGTAGTTCTGATGGTGACAAATTCTCTTAGGTTTTCTTCAGTTAAATATATATTGACTTTTTTTCTGTTCTTGAAGGATACTTTTACTGGGTATAAGATTCTCAATTGATGGTTCTGTTGTTTCAGCATTTGAAAAATATTGTGCCACTTCTAGCTTCTTATGGTTTCTGATGAGAAATTCACTGTCATTAAAACAGTTTTACCCCTATAGATATTTTTCTGACTTATTTCAAGTTTTTTTATTTGTCTTTAGTTTTAAGAAGTTTAATTATGATGTGTTGTGGTATGTATTTATTTGGATTTTTCTTATTTTAAATTCACTTTGCCTTATGTTACATAAATTTATGTCTCTTGCAAAATTTTGGAGGTGTTCAGTTATTATTTCTTTAAATATTTGCTCACTATTATCCTCTCCTTCCAGGACTCCCATGTTACAAATTTTAAATGCTCTGTTAGAGTCCCACAGGTCTCTGAGGTTCTGTTCTTTTTTTGTTTCCAGTCTAGTTTTCCTTTGTTGTTTGGACTGTGTAATTTCTATTGTTCCATCTTCCGGTTCACTGCCTTTTTTCTTCTCTCCCTTCCATTCTTCTGTTAAAAGCATCCAGTGAGTGTTTTATTTCAGAAATCTGAAATAAAGGGCTGTCCATTCAGCCTTTGCTAGTGTTGGTGAGACACTAGCAAGAAGACAGGGCTACAGTTTCTCTATGGTGTTTGGTGGGAATAAACTGGTTATTACCTAAAAGTTTATTGGGTTGCTGGGCAGCCCTTTTTCAAGTCCTTTGAATAAAGAACAACACACACACACACACACACACACACACACACACACCTTTTTTTTTTCTGTCTGCATATGTTGGCATTTCCAGGTTGCCAGTTTCTTCACTTCCAAATCTGAGGTGTTGTGGTAAAAAGAAAACTCAAAAAGAAAACTCAAGGAACTCACCCTCGTTTCCTTCCTTGGGTCCTAAAATCCCAGTTCAGTCCACATTCTTCTCACCACCTTTCAGAATTTTCAAATGTTTGCACAGTGGACTCTTAACCAACATGGGTTTGGACTACATAGGTCCATTTATACACAGATTTTCTTCCATCTCTGCCACCTCTGATACAGCAAGACCAAGCCTTACTCTTCCTCCTCCTCAGCCTACTCAATATGAAGGTGATGAGGATGAAGACTTTTGTGATGATCCACTTCCACTTAATGAATATTAAATATGCTTTTTCTTCCATATAATATTCTTAATAATATTTATTTTCTCTAGCTTATTTGATAGCAAGAATACACTTTATACATATAAAATGCAAAATATGTATTGATCAACTATTTATGCTATTGGTAAGGTTTCCAGTCAACAGTAGTCTATTAGTAACTAACTTTTAGGGGAGTCAAAAGTCATACACAAATTTTCAGCTGTGCAGGGGAGTGGTTCCTCTAATTCCCACATTGTTCAAAGGTCAACTGTATTGGTTGCAATGTCTAGATTTTTTTGTATACTTAATGGAAGGAATAGGGAAAAGTATGTCTACTCCAGCTTCCCAGAGCAGAATCTATATCAGATCATCTATTTTCCAATGCTTATATTATTTTTTACATTTTCCTGTAATTAATTTAAGATCTTGCCAATCACAAAAGTGGAATTAGTGTCTAAAGAAAATAATTATCATCTAACAGTGCTTCTCAAAATGTCCTGTGTATATACTCTCTAGGAACTGAAAATTCTATGAAAATTTTTTAAATGTTGTGATGTCAGTTATAATCTTACAAATATCTTTCACCAGTTAAAAAGACAAACTCAGTTTTAAAAATAATAAATTATAGAATTTCATAATACTATGGTCTTACACTGCCATTTCCCAAAGTTCTCGAGGTGAAGCATAAAAATACTTTCTTCACAAAAAAAATTGAGACTCTTAAGTGCACGAGATACTGTTTAATGTCTGGAGTGACCATGTGTCACAGTTTGCACAGGATACTCCCAGCATATACCTTTTGTTCTGGAATAATTATTAATAGGCTCTTTTTTCATACTCAAAATATCTTATTTTGCATGATAAGCTAAATACGTAGATATTATATCATATATACATATATGTTATACACAAACTTTCAACTGTGCAAGGAGTGACCATATGTATATATACATAAGTATGTATATGCCTAGTCATATTACCAATAATAATTATGTAAAGAAAGAAAGTAAATAAAAACAGGAAGGAAATACCCAGCAAACACATACCACCCCTGCCACTCCATCTTTTTTTTTTAGTACACCAACGTGGAAGCATTAAGTGGCTCATATGTGAAAGTGGCTCATTTTCCTTTTCTCAGCATCAACTTTTCATTACACATTTTGTGCATAAAGGATAACTAAATGGTAGTGACAAAATAGTTGTAAATATATGTTATAAGATTATACAAGAATATCAAGGAAGCTAGAATTCTGCCAATTGCACACCTAAATAAAATAGAGCCATTCTCTTGCAATTAAATATGTAACATCCTAGTCTTTACAATGAAACTATTATATGAACACAACACTGAAATCACTGAACTATGATTTAATAAAAATTCCATAAATATCATTTCCTTTTTTAGATTTCAGACTTAAGTATTCAACAGCCAGTTCGCCGTCTCTAGACATACATTCTGTTGTCCACTCTCCTCATATGGAAATCTCATCCTTCTTCCCACAGTCAAACTGGATCGTCACACTTCCCATTCTTCATCCCATTGTGTTCTAGTTTTCCACAAGTGAAACTCAATACCAACTCAGTCAATGTTCTATAAAATGTAGCTCCAAATTCCATTTCTTGTTCAATCTTCAACATGCCTCTTAGGTTCTGGAAGAACGGAAACTCATCCTTCTCCCTAAGCATTCTCTATGCCTGTCCCTCCATCTACGGAATTCTACCTGAATTCAATTCATCCATGAGGTTTTCCCCTGTAACTCAGACAGATATGTTTTCTCCACATTTAAAACTTCATAACACTTACTTTTCAGTTGTGACATGGCAGTTATGTTTGACATCCTTGTATTATAGCTACTAAGTTGAACCACATGAAATCGCTGATAATTTCAGCCTATAAAAATGGTAATTTCATATGATTCAGTCTAATATTTCTTTTGGTTTCAGAGTCCCTCAATAAAAGGAGTCTCCACCAAGGCAGGGGCTGAGTTTCACCTTTTTTTTTTAATCCCTTGAGAAGTCTGAAACACTAAACTGAAAGTGCTTAAGAAGTTTTTGTCAAAATAAAGACTCTTAAATCAATATATATTTTATGCATATATGTATGTAAAATCAATCATCTGCAGCAATTAGTTTCTCTAAATATAAAATAGCTAATTGTTTTATCAATCAGCCCAAATGGAAGAGGTAAGTAGCATTAGAATTTAAAAGTACTGGCAATATAAAATGATTTGACTCAAAGAGTTTTTTAAAATTATTTGAGAAGAAAACATTCTTGGATTTAGAGGTTGACAGGTACAGTGAAAAGCTTTTTAGTTGACTGAAATAGAAAAAAAAATCAAAACACTTTTTAGCACACGCACTTCCCTTATAAAACCAAATTGCCTAAAAGCAAAGCACAGCAGTTTGTGCACAATGAGTCTGTGCCTCACCACCATCAGCAGGGGATGCAATGGAGAATGACAGGAACAATTTGCATTTCTATGGTTTCTTTGTGTACCCAAATACTGAGAACATTTCACAAAGCAGTAAATATCATCACCCAGAAGAGACTGTAACAGGATGTAGACACAAGGATGCCCTGCTGTACCCACACACAGGAGCCCCTCTGAAAAAGGAGAAAGGTGTCTGCAGTATCTTTAACAGTCACATGGACTGTTCACTGCACTGAGTCTTGCCTGCTTTCACAAAGAATAACTTCAATGCATGTTGAATTTTATTTTCTGGCTTCCCCAACAAATAACTGTTCTCTACTCCCAGGTGAGGCCCTGACTACAACAAAAATCACCACTCCAGATGACAAGTGTGCAAGGCCTGCATGGCGCTAGGAGCAATGGTGTGCCGGAAGCTCTGGGACCAGGAGAAAGGAGAGCACTGCTCACTTTATGATGCTTCAGGGACCTATACCCCGGGGCAATTTTACTGAAGCTTGGAGAAATGAAATACAAAGGTGTACTTTTGCAGTGCACCAGTCTTCCTTCCCCACTGACTGTGGGAGTGTGCAATTCTGATCCCAGGCAGAGAATTCTCAAAGTTCGTGGGGAGTGGGGCCTGGTGCCTGCACCTCCATCAGCACAGGGTGGCAGCAGCCTTGACTATCCTCCAGGGGTCACACTTGGGTCAGGAATCCCTCACAGCCCAGGGACTGAACAGCCTGATTGGAAACAATTTATTTGAATCCTTCTTCATTAAGATTCAAATGGAATAAGTAAGGTAGAAATTGAACAGACAGAAATTGTGCCATGCCGCTCCTGTAGTCAGTAAACATTTATTCACTAAGCCCGGCTCGTGTGTTCTCTCTCTCACTCACGGTTGTTCTTCCAATCCTTCCTGCTTGCTGTTTTAATGCATAATTAAGAAGGTCAGAATTAATGAAGCAGTGTGGAGTAAAGTTCAAGGAATCCCCAGGTACTATTTATTCTATTAGAGCTCAGGTAGGAATGTCAGATTGGCAGCGTCAGCGGCATAAGCAATGGTGCTGGCTGCATCCCAGGAGCGGTCCGCCCGGGGAGACTCACCTGCACAGTCCAGTCATTCCTAAGCTCCTTCCCTGCGAAAATCACACGCAACTGGTCAGCCGGAACCCCGTGTCGCTTAGCAACCGCCTCCTTGAGCTGGAAGATGCTGGTGTCAGAATCGACTTCCACTGGGAAACCATGGCTGGAGTTGAACCTGACAAACACTGACCGAGAAAATTGGAAGGGAGAAAAGAAAGTGAGCATCACTCAAAGCTTTAAATGGCAATAGCAACATTTCTAAAAGGACTTACCTCTCACTACCCTCCAGTAAATGGCATATATTTTGTTTCATTTATAACAAAAACAACTTAATGTAACATTTGGGGAAAACGAACTCCCCCCTCATGGGATTTCCCTTTCATGGATTAGTCAGTGACCCACAAACCAAAATTGCATTCTCCCTTTGACATCCATCCTGGGAAACGGAGAAACTCAAGCAGAACACTTGCTTGATTGGAATTGTAAGAGTCCCATGAGTTTATCAAACAGCTTCAGCTCTGACAGATTGTACAAACTCACACTCCCTCCACAGTGACCCTTTAATACAAATGGAAGGCGATGTGCTAGCACTCAAGGTACAACAATGAAAAAAATTCAAGCCACTTTATAGACTAGCATGAAGACCCACTTGGGGCTTTGTCTAAGAGTACAAGATTTTGATGGTCCTGCGCAAAATGCTCCACTGGGTCTGTGAAGACAATTATGTGCCTTTTTTATTTTTGAAATTAGTGACATCATTTCTGTTATTGGAACTACTGTTCCCTGTGAACCCCAGGCTGGAAACTTTTTGCACGCTGTCTTCTCACCTTAACTGCCATGACACCTCTAAAATATCCCTCACATCTGTCCTCGCCTTTCCATTCCTTCTCTCACCACTCAAAGCCAGGCTCTCATTCAGTCTTTTCTAGATTCTTGCAAGAGCCTCTCACCTGAATTCTTGATCCACCCTATTCATCTCCAGAACACCCTACACCATTCTGCAAAGTGAGCCTTATTCATACAGAGGTATGACCATATCATTACACTCAGATCCTTTAAATTTTCACATTGTCTACTGTGCAGAAAAATTCCAAGTTCCCTCTCATCTGGAACAAACGTATATCCTAGCATTTTCTGTTAGTCCTCACGTATACTCTGCCAAATTAAACACTCCCAGAAAACACATCAGAGAAAACATCTGCACCCAACTTCTTGCCTTTATTTATGACTCTCCTCCTTCACCCCCTCCTTTTGAAATCTTATCCACTTCTATGGTCTGTCTTAAGTGTGTCCTCCTCCAAGAAGCCTCTTGCTATCACCCCCTGAAAAAAACTCATCTTGCCAATTCAGGACTCCAGAGGTAGTTACTATGTACAAGGGTGGATCCAGAAAAAACTGGAATTATCCTTTGCAAGGCAGACCCCTTAAACTTCAGGCTTCCACTCCGTAGATAATTGTTCAAAGAACCCAGTGGCATCAGTGTCCCAGTTAGCATTGTTGTGAGGGGCTGCATTTGTCGTCAGTGAGTTATTTTTGGAGATTTGTCAATGTGTTTGCCCTTTTCATGATAGGTGATTTAAGAGCACACCTGCCCACACCACACGCCCACGCTGCACCGCACTGAGTGTTCAGCAGTTTTTGACCCTAAACGGCATGCCTTCCATGCCCCACCCTTCCTATTCATCCAATCTTACACTGAGTGACTTTTCTTTTTCTTTTTGGTTTGTTTCCTCAGATGAAAAAATGTCTTAAGAGGGAAACATTTTGCTGATATGGAAGAAGTGAAACAAAAAAAAACAGCAGAAGCATTAAAAGGCATCAAAATTGACAAGTTCAAAAACTGTTTTGAGCAATGAAAAAGGCATCTCAATAGGTGTACTGCATCTAATAGAGAGTACTTTGAAAGTGCTACAGTTTAAACATGTAAGAATAAATACATCATTTTTGGAAATAAATTTTGGTGGTTTTGGTACCCCCTGTAAGTCCTATAATACTTGCTGCATTTCTCATGGAAGCAGGAGAGCACGGAGGGACATCATTTAGAGATAGGAAGACCTATGCACCCATCCGTGTATGCTCCTTTATCAACTAGGTAGGCTGGGGGTAAACATATTAACCTTCTTTAAGTTGCCGTTCTCTTATCTTAAGAACATGAATAAACCATAGATGATATTATATGAGTCATTTAATAATATTTACAGCTATCAGATAGCAACCTTCAAAACAACAAATAATTGTATATATCTTGGCTGGTTTTGGTATACATTTTACTTTCTTTAAAAGATGATAGACTCCTCAAGGGCAGGAACTAGTATTTAATTACTGCTATGTCTCTTTTAAATGTAGCACTATTTGCCAACTAGTTCTCAGCTTAAATGTGTGATGACCTACCTTAAAATAATTATAATAAAACCATCATTACAATGCCAGTAATAATCAGGCACTTATATGTGCCAGATGGTGTGTTTTACACATGCATTTTTTAAGCCTCTCAATGATTTGGTCAGGTCACTATTATTATCATTATTTTATAGAATAGTAAATGAAGGCCTAGAGAATTGTAACCACTTTCCTAAGAATATCAACTACTGTGTAATAGAACCAGATTTCAAATTCAGTGTGATCTAACTTTAAAGCTCATTCCATTTCTACTATAATAGGCTGCCTAAAACCTCCTAAGAAGAAAAGTCCACATTTCTTTCTATTATGATAAAAAAGAAAACAACCAAAAGAGCTTTATAACATAATTCAGATATTCCCTATACAGATGAGCAGGGGAAAATGGGATTAAAAACATAGTAAAAGCTCCAGTGAAGAGTTAAGAGTAAAGAACAGTGAACAATTGTTATGAGACACTGAAATAGAAATGACACCAAAGTGAAGGCAGGTGGCCTAGATGACACCGCAAAAACAAAAACTTGACATATTTGACCATAATAGAAAATGTTTAGAAAAAGTAGGGAATAGAAGTGACAAAAGTAGTCCAGACAAAGAAAATTCATGAAAAATACTAATTTCAGAGGGAAAGGTGCTTTTGATATACTTTTAAGTAGGTTTCATTTGATACCTTTGAAAGTGAGGGGAAAAAATAAAAATGTATTGGAAACACTTAAGGGATATTCACAGTATCCTCAGATCAAAGAACATAAGACAACCAATTCATCAGATAAGACATACAAATAAGGGGCTATAGGAAAGAAAGATTTGGTCCCAGTCCTAAACTTGATTTTCTTCTAGTGAGAATTGATTTAAAGCAAAACAACATAGGGAGAAATATAGGAAAAAGAAGCTGGAATCTATGCAAAAGTTAATATAAAGCCAGATGAAAATTACAGGAGATCCCAAGGTTATGATTTTTCTCTAGGGGATCAAATTATGGGATTCCTACAGAATTATTTTTAGAATTAAGACAAGAATTATTTTTTTTAAAAATGCAAAAGAAATAATACTTGCAAAAAAATACAAGATAACCCCATACAATTGCTGAAATCATTAGTATCTAAAAGCTTTTCTATAATAGGACAATTAAAGCTTTAAAGCTTAAGTTCAACTTAGATAAATCATATAAATACTATAGATATAAGTATTTTGGAACAGCAAGTATGATATGTAAAATAAATTTATAACAGAAAGATTTAACAAATACATTGTAGTAGGTATTTGGCCAACTAAAATATCTGCATAAATAAGAATAAACATCTTAAGAAATTGACCTGGTCAATAATCAAATGTCACTATATGAAAAATGAATAGTGCTGAATGGCAGTAGCATAATTTGCAGTGAGTCTCAAACTTTTCCTGACATGTGAGAAATATGTCATGTCCCATTTGTACCAGCCCCTTAACTTCAGCCATGACTCCCAAAAAAGGAAAGGAGAGACGTATGTAATCCTCTCCCTCTATTCCTTTCTAAAAATCTTAGAAAGGAGAATGTCTTTAAAACCAGGAAAAGAGAAATTTGAATCCTGATTGTTTCACTTGCTAATTTTATGACTTAGGACAAGTTATCTGATCACTTTATCTAAGTTTCCTGATCTGTTAAATGAGGATAAAGTATGTAACCTCAAATGTCTTTACAAAAGATTGATTGAGAATATGGATGTATTAAAAATTTCAGAAAGAGTCCTTAGCACAAGGCCTTGAAGCAGTAGCCTTAACTCTTTAAGGGTGTATCTTCAACAGAATTCCTTTCTCTCTCATCATATACATACTTTTTTACTTTGATTAACTCCTCCATTAAATATTTATTTATTTAAGGCATAGTGGTTTATACCTATAATCCCAGCATTTTAGGAAGCCAAAGCAAGAGGACTGCTTGAGTCCAGGAGTTCAAGATCAGACTTGAAAACATAGCAAAATCTCATCTCTATTAAAAAAAAAAAAACTCAAAAAATTAACTGGGTATGGTGGTGCATACTTGTTGTCCCAGCTACTCAGAAGGCTGAGGCAGAAGGATCACCTGAGTCCAACAGGTCGAAGCTGTGGTGAATCATGATCATGCCACTGCACCACTCCAGCCTAAGCAAAAGAGTAAGATACTGACTCAAAAAAATATTATTTAGTAGATATCACATTATGGGAGACAAAGAGCAGAAGGCAGAAAAAATGCAACTGAGGATCTTTATAATAAGAAGTGTGAATTGTGTCTGAGACCACGAACCTTAGAGCCCCCGCCTGGGTTCAAAGCCTAACTCTGCCCCATTCTAACCGTGCAACCATGTCGCACAGTTTCTATCCCTCAGTTTATTCCCAATAAAATAGGAGATAATAACCCTATCTACCTCATAAAGTTGTGAGAATTTAATAAATCAATATAAGGAAGGTATTCAGAAGAGTCCCTAGCACACTACAAGTTTCAACAATTATTGGCTCTTACTTAAGGCACAATATATGGCCTAAAAATTATTGTCGATATTATATCAATTGCACTGTAATAATGTTGAAGTAACCAAAAAAAAGTAACTTTTATTTTCCTTAGCAATGGAGTTACTTCACTATGCTTTATAGTATACTGTAATTTATCTAAAGTGACTTTAATATACTGATAATGATATCTTCTGTTTAGATAGAGCTCTCCACTTTCACAATGCTTTTATAGACATTATCTCAGTTAATCTTCACAATAGCACCGAAAGATCATTGGGATAGCATTTACTATTCCTACTTTCAAAATAAAGTAACAAATGTGCAGAGAAGAAAAAGTGGCTTGCCCAAGATTTGCAAAGGAAGGAGAAAGAATAAGAATCTCTGGTCCTGAACTCCTCTTCTTTTACACTGGATTACATGTTACCCTGGGTGTATAAGAAGACATGCCAAGGGAAAATTCTCCTATTCCTCACATACCCTTCCTTAGAATTGATATGACTGAAGACATACTTATGGCTGACAAGTCACGATAGATCTTTTTGTCTCAGCTTTCCTTCAAAATAAACATTCCCCTATTTTTCAAAAGAAAGGGATACACTCACTCTCCCTTGGGAAGGTTACTCTGGTACATTGCCCCAGGTATCAAAAGAGGACAACTTGAATTGCTGGTGATGTAGAAGCCTGTTTTAACCCTGGTCCTGCTAATCCACAGTAGAACTTCATTTCTTTCACAGTAAGGTAAAGGTTGGCAACGTAATTTTAGTCATTTCAGACTGTGTTATTACCACTTGAGTTGGGTTAGATTATTATGAACTCAGACACACAGTAAACAGGGACAAGATGGATGGAGATGTTCATTTAACTATCCTAGTTCTTCTACCCTTTGGTATTGCCAAATAAGTATTTCCTACTCAGAGAGTCTCAGATGATCAGAACTAAGCTTCTTGTATATAATATTGAAGGTGTCAGTACCTTTATTTCATCCAGGAAACAAACTGCTGGCAAGGTTCCCTTCCTTACCTAACCATCCAGCCATCCAGTTCCCCTGCCCATTCATCCATTCACCCACTCACCTATCCATCCATCCACCCACACACCTACCCTCTGTAGTACAGTAATGCATTGCTTAACAACAGGTATACATTCTGAGAAATGCATCTTTAGGCAATTTTGTCATTGTGTAAATATCATGGAGTATACTCACACATACCTAGATGACATAGTCTACTACACACCTAGACCATAGGGGTACAGCCTATGTCTCCTAGGCTACAGACCTGTATAGCATGCGACTGTACTGAATATTGTAGGCAATTGTAATATATTGGTATTTGTGTATTTAAATATAGAAAAGGTACAGTAAAAATACAGTATTATAATCTCAGGGAACACCATCATGTATCAGTCCATTGCTGACTGAAATGTTGTTATATGGTGCTTGACTTATAAGAATTTATATATAAGATGGCCATATGAACTCATTCTCTTCCAGCAAATAATTCTTGTTGACTGGCTGATTTAATGATGAAGACTGGTTTTACCAATAATGTCAAAAGGCAGACATTTTCCACAAATTGAAAAAATTACATATGCAGCTCCAAAACTTTGATAAAAACTTATATTGACAAAAGTTTTTAATTATAAATACTGTATTGGCAAAGTATAATACAATACAGATACAATACAGTTATATTAAAATGAACAGTTTCAATTTTTCCTACATTTTCTTAACTTATTAGATTGAACAAAACATCTGTAAATAATAGAATAGCAAGTAAAAATTAAGTGATATTTTAGAAAATCATTTAATGTATTTGATACACTGCCTAGAAACTGAACAGGTGAATGACTCTATATGAGTGTTTTCTAAGTAGATAGTTTTAAATTTTCTGTTCTCAACAAAATTAAAGATGAACTTCGTTGGGCTATAAATTGATAGATCACTGGAATAATTGTAATGAAGAATTACTAAGTAATTTTTGTTATATAACATTGAGGACATTAAAAGAATGAAGTGATGTTGCTATAATAAAATCCCTTTAATTCCCATAAACTTATTAAATCAAGAGCTTAAAAACTATAAAAAGAAAAAGGAAGAACAGAATAATGCAACTTATTTCATTCTAGCAGTAAGTGATATTCATCCGCAGACAGATTACAAAATAGAAAAATAAGCCCAGTTCATGTAATTAAGAGATGGATTTTTAACATTTTTATGTTTAGTATTTGCCAGAAACACCAAAGAAATTAGCAATCCAAATATATAAGATACTTATATCTTTAAAATGATTTCCATACTAAAAGTAGCACTAACAATAGATTCAGTAGAATTGTTAATTCCAAGGCTTATGACATCAAGGAATTTAGAAATATACCTTAAATTTTAATTTTTATACATGTTTTGTTGCAAATATGTATTTCAGGATAATGCAGAAAAGTATTTAAAATAAAAATAGTTGGTTCTTGTAATTTTCAGAAGTTATATTCTATAACATCACTGTGAATTGTAAATTAGTGAACACTAAAGCATTGCTCCTAGGGAGACATACTGGATTAGGTTCCTTTAAGCCTCTGGTCACAATATTTTCATCCACCGGTCTATACTTAACCTTGTTTTATGTGTGTTTCTGTTTAAAGACAACTTGCTTAATGCATATTGTTGATTCAATAGCATTGAACTCTTAGCCAATGCCATTATAACTCATGTCTGAACTAAGTTTCTCTACCACATGTATTTTCTCCATAAGGTACATCATCACCTACTTAAACTTAAGAGTACTAGACTTCACTTTAGCTTATGCTAGGGGCATTTCAAACAGTGAAATCATCAATAAAATGCACAAAAACGTGAAAAGCATGACACTAAACATGTCTAAACAGACCTCAAAAAAGCATCTGTTTATAGTATGAAAGCTGAAAACAAAAAGTAGAAAGCCATTTTGTTCAACCTTAACTGGTAACGTCATGCTTTTTGAGCAGCTCACATTTTTCCCATTCTACCATTTCTGAGAATGACCTCAAAAGGGAAAAGTTTTCCAATACTGATTTTAGGGTGAGGAATACATTTTACCATATTGGCAAATTCACAAACATGGAACCCACAAATAATGAGAACTGACTGTATTACATTGGGATAAAGTTCTGTGAAAGAGTGAAATTGAACAAAAGTTTGAGGAAAAGAAATGATATAACATTTCTGACTATTAAAAATGAGCTTTTACATGTACTATTAAAATGATGATAGCGAAGGACAAATAATACCCAAATGAAAACATTTTAAAAACCAATGCAATTTTTATTATTTAACCTTAATATTTATAACCTGACAATACTGTGACCATGTAGAGCTATAATAAAATTTTTACATTAACTTAAAAATGTGCAAGGAAGTACATGCTTTCCCAACATAAGTATTTTAATGATATACATGAATAAAAGAGTTTAGAGATTACTGATTTTAATATAAATGGAAGCTAAAATCACAATAAGACATTAATACAAAGAAATAAAAACTACATGAAACTCCAAATTTAAGAATCAATTGGTGAAACCAAATAACAATTTAATGATGCAGATATAAACTCTGTGATAACACTATAATGAGGTTCTACAGTTTGTTTTGTTAATCTGAGACGAAATACTTTTCATAAATTTCTCTTTGCTTTTTAAAAATATAGACAATTTTCAAACAATATTGCATTTCTCAGTTGCTTCAATCAAAAAGATGTTTGTAAAAATATCCAAGAAAACTAGTTCCTACAACAGGAGTATTATTTTAAGGAAAAGCTAGTACTATGTAAATACATTCCATTGTCAAACATTTTAAATACATTTCTTCCCCTGTCAGAGATAGGATAGCTTCCTGGCTCTGTGAGTAAAATTAAGTAGACCAGGTTTTGTTGCTTTTTTTCTTAATGGCAGCTTGTAAACCTTATTCCTTTTTTTTTTTTTTTTTTTTGCTGTACATACAAATCTTTCATGTACCACTAAGGTAATTTATGGTAAAGAAAATGAATATAAGTAAATTATTTGTATTGAGTAAAGTAAGAGGAAGAAATAAATGTTTTTATTATGAGTCAATATTCTTTTATTATGAGTCAATATTCATTATTGTTTTATGCATTAAAAATATTTAAGCTGATACAGTCCAAGGGCAGCATTACATTACTGTAGAGATAAAATAAGCAACACACTTGGAAGAGTACCTAGAACATAGTAAGCACTCATTAGATACTAATACTAATATTAGAATAAGAATCAACATCTTAGATCTTATATTGACTTAGCAAAATTTCTTATTAACGGCTAACAAAATGGTCAGTGCTACATGGTCAGTGAAAGGAAGTCTTTGGCCCACATACTAAAATTTCAATAAAATTTTATCCTTAAACTTTCAATACAAAATTTCCTTTACAGATGTATTTTTTTTAACTTCTCAGCAAAGAGTCAAACCAGTGGCAAAAACAGAGACTCTCAAGCCAGGCTACATGGGTTTGAATCTCTGCTTCTGAGCCTTATTGTTCTAATATACTTATAATTAAAAATAATGCTTATATTTTCCGTGTAGGGTTGTTATAAGTATTAAATGGCTGAAAACATACTAAATTCTTAGATTACTACATAGTATATAGTAAGCACTTAGTAAATATTAACAGCTATTACTAAATAATAAAAACTAACCCTGGCTGGGTACAATAGCTCAAGCCTGTAATCCCAGCACTTTGGGAGGCTCAGGCAAGAGGATTGCCTGAGCTCAAGGGTTTGAGACCAGCCTGGGCAACTTGGTGAGACCTCATCTCTACAATAAATCAAAAAATAAGCCAGGCGTGGTAGTGTGTGCCTGTAGTTCTTGCTACTTGGAAGGCTGAGGTGAAAGGATCGCCTTAGCCCAGCAGGTCGAGGCTGCAGTGGGCTGTGAACGTGCTACTGCACTCCAGTTTGGGTGACAGAGTGAGACTCCAGCTCAAAAAACAAAAACAAAAACAACTAATCACATTTTCCAAAATAGTTTGGAAAAGAACTTTCTGGTAGCTTCATTTGGAAATACTTATAATTGTCCCTTAAAATCTCTAAATATGGAGAAATTGGAATAACTGCTAGTGGGAATGTAAAATGGTGCAGTCACTTTGGAAAATTGACTGGCAGTCCCTCAAACAGTTAAACCCAGAGTTATCTAAATCCAATAATTCTACTCCTATATACTCAGCAGAAATGAAAAAGAACATGTCCACATAAAAACTTGTGCATGAATACTTCTCTCAGCATTATTCTTAATAGCCAAAAGGTGAAAAACACCCAAATATTCATTGATTGACAAATGAACATATGCATACATATGTTGTATGTATACAATGGAAAATTATTCAGCAATAAAAAGAATAAAGTGCTGATTCATAATACAGTCTGGAAAAACCTTGAAAACATTATGCTCAATGAAAGAAGACAGTGACAAAAGACTACATGTTATACAATTTCATTATTAAGTGTCTAGAGTAGGCAAATCTATAAACACAGAGTGTGCATTTATGATTGCCTACGTTGCTGGTGGAGGGCATTTGGGAAGAAATAGGAATTATTGCTAAAGCGAAGAAAATTTATTTGGGAGATAATGAAAATCCTCTAAATTGTGGTGACCACTGTAAAATCCTGTGAATATACTGAAAACCATCAAATTTTATACTTTAAGTGGGTGAATTTTATACTATGTGAACTATATTTCAGTAAAATGATATCTTCCTCCTGTTCTTCCCCCAATTAAAACCAACAAAATCTCTGCATATCCATCACTTATTAAAATACTTGCAAAAAGACTAGTACTTTGGAAAAAGCAAATGAATAACTATGCATTCTCTTCAATTTCTTCTTCTTTTTTTTTTTTTTTGAGTTGGAGTTTCACTCTTGCCACCCAGGTTGGGGTGCAGTGGCATGTTCACAGCCTGCTGGGCTTAGGCGATTCCTCCACCTCAGCCTTCCAAGTAGCTAGAACTACAGACACATGCCACCATGCCCAGCTTATTTTTTGATTTATTGTAGAGACGAGGTCTCACCAAATTGTCCAGACTGGTCTTGAACCCCTAGGCAATTCTCTCACCTCGGTCTCCCAAAGTGCTGGGAATACAGGCTGATCCACCGCCTGGCCTCTTTATTTTCAATGTGGTTTTTTTTTTCCTTCCCTATTTTTATCTGTTACAGAAACTTACAATTGTGGAAGGAAACTTACAAAATTTGTAAACATCACCTTTTGCATTTAGATATGTGTTTTTATAATGGGGTAAAGTTTTGCTGTTAAATATCCCACAGTTGCTGTACCTTGAAGTGCTTTAAGAACTTGGAATTGTGCTAATGGGATGAAAAATGGAGACTTCTATTACAACATATCATATAGAAAATCTAATTTGCTCAAATTACTCACACTGTTCTAATTTCCATATGCTCTAAAGTAAGTATGAATAAGATTTAGACCTAATTGCTGGTGACATTAAAATTCATTCAATTCATACTTTCAACAAATATTTACTGAATAAGTAACTATGTGCTAGGCACAGTGCTAGAAACTGATGTCACAAAAATGAATAACACAGCCTGGGGGCAGAAATGTTAAAACAGAATTATGTACAAGAATATGATGTGTGCTATATTAGGGTTTGCACCATGTGCAACAACCAAATGCTTTCAGAACAGAGGAGGGGGAGGGGCTAAAGCTGAAGGACTTAAAAATATTTCAGATTACATAAAATTTATGATTTATATAGAAAAATATGCAGGTTAATTCCAGGCAAAGATTTTTTGGGGGGAGGGGATATAATATCTCATTTATTTATTTTTAAATTATTTTTTATTTTAAAGATTTGGAGTACATTTCAGAGTTAGATATTCAAATGGTCATTATGCAGGTACCTTTGTTGATAAGGTGTGCCTCTCTTTCCCTGGCAGTTTCCAATTACTACCAATCCCTTTCTTACAGTGTTATGATAATTGTTCAAGGTTCGCTTATGAGTGAGAGTATGTGGTACTCAGTTCTTTGTTTCTGTGATAGATCACTCAGTATTAGATTCTAAGTCCATCCAAGTTACTGTGAAAAATTTTTTTATTGCCACAGATTAAAGTCATAGTGTACTGATTACTCTTTTAGAAAAAGCAATGTGTTTTCATTAGCCATGAGGTTATCAAATTATAGAATGGATCATTTGCAGTAGTGACCAGAGAGCAGGCAGGGTCTCATATAACTGTGCAAATTCAAGGTATCCCCTCAAAATTCTAACAGGCTAAATTTCCTGTTACTCAAAAGAACAAGATAAATAGCTTGACTTTCTTTTTTTTTGAGTTGGCGTCTCACTCTGTCACCCAGACTGGAGTGCAGTGGCTACTCCCGACCACCGCAGCCTCGACCTGCTGGGCTCCGGCGATCCTTCCGCCTCAGCCTTCCAAGTAGCTGGAATTACAGGCATGCGCTACCTTGCCCGGCTGATTTATTTTATTTATCGTACAGATGAGGTCTCGCTGCCCAGGCAGGTCTCGAACCCGCAGGCTCAGGCAATCCACTCACCTCAGCTTCTGACTTTCAATACTAAGACAATAAGGCAACATGTTAAATATTCGGGCCATCACACACTTCAAAAGGAAAATGTCAATATCTACATGTTTATATTGTGAATTGTATCATATTCAACAAGTGTTTTTATGATTATGAACTGCACAACTGAAGCCAATGTTTGATTTACAAATTTGTACTGTTAATTAAATTACTGTTAATCAGATATGTGATTGTACATGGTTTCTCATGATCATGGTATCCCCACTGCCAGGTAAGTATGTACATGGTTTCTCACAAAAGTATCTCTAGTTCAGCTATGAAAATTGATGGAATGATCAGAAACAGTAGGCTCATTTCAACTTAGCTTTTACAAAAAGTGTGTGTGTGTGTATGTGTGTGTGTGTGTGTGTGTGTGTGTGTGTGTGTGTGTGTTTGTGTGTATGTGTGTTTCATTGCTCCAATACAAGTGTTAAGCTTCATTTCCAGGAAGAAGAGGAACATATGTAGCTTGCCTTCTCATCACATATAGTCCTACAGGTCCATCTGTAATAAAATCTATATGCTTTGATGGAAGGCTAAGTACTTCCAAAATTTTAACACTAAAAGTATACAAGTCTATGAGAAAATGTTAAGGCTTACTACTCAAAGTTCAATATTAGTAGTCAAATGTAAACTTTAGTATGTCTAAAACTCATCTTTGAACACAATATAAACTTGCTTTGATGCAAAGAGTCTGCAAGAATTTGTATTAAATCACATAACTCTTTAGATTGCAGTTTCATTATTAAGTGAGAATAATGCTCTTAACCTATTTCAAATGATTGTATGTAAAGGAAATATAACAAAAATTAGTAAGGATTATTCAAAGCAAAAAGTTTTTCATTAAATCATTGTAATATTAACCACTACAATAAAAAACAAAACACACAAATCTTTTTTTGGGGGGATCATTCTTTTGTTGGGTTTCTTGCCTTTCCTCAATCTTGCCTCATTACCTCTGTGCTGGACTACTTTTTTTTCTCAAAGATATTTGTATAGCAAACATCCTTGGAAGACAAAGATAGTAGCTCCTTCTGGAGCATAGGGCAAGAGAGCTTATTGCCTACTATAAAAGATTCAGGCTCCCTGAGCTCTGGATTCTTCTCCTTTAACACTACACACTGTGTGTGGTTATCAACTAGCCCTCTTCATGTTGCCCTGAGGAAACTGGGTCCTGGGAGATGTTGATAATGTGGCTCCTCCTATATGTTGTGAGTAATGAACTATCCCCTTCTCTGACCCAGGAATCTCTTATTTTCTGCCATCATCCAGGAAACTGTGACAGACTTATTAGGAGGGTAAAATCTCTGACCCTTCATAGCTCCTAACACTGTTCATCATTTAGTTGACATAGGCATTACATTCTCACTCTCTGGGGGTCTATGTGGCTTTTATTTTTTGGTACTGCATAAAGCACATTTTAAAAATAAAAAATGAACTCTAAGCTAAATAAAAATCCCATCTTTTTTGGAGTTGGAGTCTCACTGTGTTGCTCAGGCTAGAGTGCAGTGGCATGCTCACACCCACCACAGGTTCAACCTGCTGGGCTCAGGTGATCCCTCCGTCTCAGCCTTCCAAGTAGCTGGAACTACAGGTGCACACCACCATGCCCAGTTAATTTTTTGTTTTATTGTAGACACGAAGTTGTGCCAAGTTGCCCAGGCTGGTCTTGAATCCTGGGCTCAGGCAGCCCTCTTGCCTCCACCTCCCAAAGTGCTGAGATTACAGGCATGAGCCAGCACACCTGCAAAAATCCAATTGTTTATTTTAACCAAAGACTGAACCTACCTTGTCCTTTTTATGATGAAATCATAAGGTAATGTTTAAGCTTTGAAAATACTTATATTAACAAATATTTTCAACAAAAACAGCAATGTGACAATTCTGGTGCCTTATAAGCAAACTTAGATAAAAGAAAGTACTGTTTTCCTTTTCACTTAAAAAATACGTTGATTATCAAAATAAATCATCAACAGAATAGACAACCTACAGAATGGGAGGAAATATTTGCAAATTATGCATCTAACAAAAGCCTAATATCCAGAATCTATGAGGAACTCAAACACATTAACAGGAAAAAAAACAAATAACCACATTTTAAAATGGGCAAATAACATGAACAGACATTTTTCAAAGGAAAATATACAAGCAGACAACAAACATATGAAAAAATACTCAGCATCACTAATCATCAGAGAAATGCAAATCAAAACCACAATGAGATACCATCTTATACCATCTTAGAATAATTATTAATAAGTCAAAAAACAACAGATATTGGCAATGTTGAGGAGAAAAGGGAACACTCATACATGGTTGGTGGGAATATAAACTATTTCATTCCTTGGGAAAGGTAGTTTGGAGATTTCTCAAAGAACTAAAATTAGATTTACCATGTGAGCCAGCACTGGGCATGTACCAAAAGGAGCATAAATCATTCTACCAAAAGAAATTTGTACTCAGCTGGGCTCAGTGGCTCAGTCTGTAATCCTGCACCTTGGGAGGCTGAGGTGAGTGAATTACCTGAGCCCACAGTTTCGAGACCCATCTGGGCAACTTGGTGAGATCTCATCTCTACAATAAATCAAAAAACTAGCCGGGTGTGGTAGCGCGTGCATGTAGTTCCAGCAACTTGGAAGGCTGAGGCAGAAGGATCACCAGAACCCAGCAGGTTGAGGCTGCGGTGGCCGGGAGAGGCCACTGCACTCCAGTCTGGGTGACAGAGTAAGACTACAGCTCAAAAAAAAAAAAAAAGAAAGAAATCTGTACTCATATATGTATCATAGCACTATCCACAATAGCAAAAACATAGAACCAACCTAGATGTCCATTAACAGGGGGCTGGATAAAGCAATTGTGGCACATATACACCATGGAATACTATGCAGCCATAAAAAAGATCAAAATCCTGTCCTTTGCAGCAACACAAATGCAGCTGCAGAACATCATTCTAAGTCAATTATCTCAAAAAGAGAAAACTGAATACCACATGTTCTCACTAATAAGTGGGAGCTAAATGCTGAATATACACGGTCATAAAAATTGAACAACAGAGAAACGCAGCAAGATGGTGACGGGACAACTCGGTGTCTGAAGCCCTCTGCAAGGGAGATCTGCAGTGGGTCTCTGACTCTCACCCCGGGGGGCTGGGGACCCCAGCATCGCAGCCTGCTCTACAGACAGAGCTCGGCCGCTGCCATCGCAATGACTGGACAGTTTTGACTGCATTCCAAATGGTCCTGCTGCCGCCACCGCCGCCACCCCTCCCCCCACCGCCGCTGCCACCGCCGCTGACGCTGCCGTTGCCACCACCACCACCACGGCCTCTGGGAGGGGTAGCATATCGCACCACGCAGCCCAAGGAGATCCACAACAAACCGCTTCAGGGAAGATCTGCTGGGATCGCTGCCACCTATCCTACGTCCGAGACTGTCCTGCCCGCCTGGTGTGGGGCTCCTGTTGCCTGCTCGGAGGCAGGCAGCCATCTTGTTCCTGTCCGGCCCCACCCCCTCTGGGGCGAGCAGATGAGATAGCACCACCTGCTGGCGATTCAAGGTAACAACACCAAAACGGGAGAAACAAGCTTGATAAAGACGTAGACCAAACTGCTGAAGGAAGGTTAATCTGAACTGTCCTTCACAGCAGATCAGGGGCAACTGACTCTAACTGCAAACTAATTTACCAGCTTGAAAAGAAAACTAGAAATCAGACCTGAAAGGACATTGGACTTAAACAAAAGGTCTCAGAGTGTGCTTCATTGATTCTATCAGTCTAATGACTTAATTCTATTCCTACTGTATTGTTCCCTTTTTTC
>NW_007247208.1:276500-277532 GCF_000164805.1 Carlito syrichta
CGGCAAACTCATTTGTTTCCCCCCTTACTCCTCTATCTCACCACTCCCCTCTTCAACCCACTATCTGCTCCATTCTCTCCCCTCTGCTAACCACATTTTATTTCAGGGAGTAAACCTACAGCCCCACTGCACGGACAGATTCTAGGGCAGTGGGAAGTGGGTTCCACATTATCCACACACCTGTCAGCGAATACCAGGACCTGCAGACAGATTTTGAATCACAGCTCTCCCCTTAAATACATCTCAAAACTGCAAAAAGGACCACCTTCAACCTACAGTGCAACTTCAGAATTGAACAAAGTAAGAGGACATACATTAAATAGGAGATTGAACAAACAGAAGTAAAACCAATCTCTTTACCCCTGAGTAACAGAATTAAAGAAGACGGTGACGTGGAGGGAAGGAAAAAGTAGAGAGGGGGAAGAAAACCGCACAAATGAAGAAAAACCAAAAGAAGAATATAGGTCCTACACAGACCCCTGGGAAATCAGACACTGAGAAAACAGATTTTGGAACACAGACAATGAAGAGTCCCCAGAATGACTGGTTA
Source organism: Carlito syrichta (assembly GCF_000164805.1). NCBI lineage: Eukaryota > Metazoa > Chordata > Mammalia > Primates > Tarsiidae > Carlito > Carlito syrichta. The sequence continues at coordinate 277,051 of NW_007247208.1, forward strand.
CATGCAACAAACCCAGACATCAAGACATTAATGGAGAGAATTAAAAAAATTGAGGAGAGACAAGAGGAAAATAGGAAGGAGCTGTTGTCAGAAATGACAGCAGTAAAGAATACTGTGATGGAAATGAACAACAGACTAATAAGCATGGAAAGCAGAATCAGCCAAGCCGAAGAAAGAATCTCAGAGCTCGAAGACCAAAACACAGAACTAACCCAAACTGTCAAAAGCATAGAAAAGAAGCTCAAAAAGAAAGAGCAAAACCTGCAAGAGATGAATGATCACTTCAAGAGACCCAACCTAAGAATAATTGGGCTTCCTGAGGCAGAAAGAGAAACAGAAGCCACACTGGAACAAACATTTCATGAAATCATTCAGAAACTTCCCTCATCTCATTAACGATGAAAAAATTCAAACACAAGAGATTCAGAGAATCCCTGCAAGACAACAAACGAGAAGACCAAACTCCCAGACACATAATAATT
>NW_007247208.1:277743-300908 GCF_000164805.1 Carlito syrichta
GGAAAAATCCTAAAGGCAGCAAGAGAAAAAGATCAGACTACCTACCAGGGAAAATCAATTAGAATAGCAGCAGATTTATCCACAGAAACCCTTCAGGCCAGAAGAGCCTGGAGCCCTATCTTCAAAGTTCTAAAAGAGAAACAATTTCAACAAAGAATAACCTACCCAGCCAAATTAAGCTTCATTAGTGAGGGAGAATTGAAATCTTTTCCAGACATCCAATCCCTAAGAACCTACGCTACCACCAGACCACGTCTACAAGAAACACTTAAGAAAGTACTGAACACAGAAGAAAAAGAAAAAAGAACAACAGCAATCTTCACAAGAGTACAGGCAAAAGAATAAAAACACACATGAACCAACTCCAAAACCCAAAGAAAGACAACAAATAAACAGGATCAACTCTGTAAGAACCTTATGACAGGGATCAACTCTTGCATTTCAATTATTAGCCTAAATGTGAATGAACTAAATGCACCACTGAAAAGACATAGAATGGCAAAATGGATAAAATATCATCAGGCAACAATCTATTGCCTTCAAGAGACTCACCTCACTAGAAAGGACACCCACAGACTCAAAGTAAGATGATGGGAAACAAACTTTCAGGTGAACGGAATACAAAAGAAAGGAGGAGTAGCGATCTTAATTTCAGACAAAATACACTTCAAGCTATTAAAAATCAAAAAAGATACAGAAGGCCACTACATAATGATAAAAGACTCAATCCATCAACAAGAAATATCTAACCTAAACATATATACACCCAACATAGGTGCACCAACTTTCATAAAGCAACTTCTTGGAAAACTAAAGAAAGATATTGACTCTACCACTCTCATAACTGGGGACTTTAATACCCCACTCACAAACCTAGACAGATCATCAGGACAAAAAATCAGCAAGGAGATCCGGAACCTCAATGTGACTTTGGACAAAATGGACTTAATTGATACCTACAGAGCACTCCATCCAAAGACCACAGAATACTCATTCTACTCATCACCACATGGAACATATTCTAAGATCAACCACATACTCGGCCATAAATCAAGCATAAGCAAATTTAAAAGGACCGAAATTCTACCAAACACCTTCTCGGACCACAGTGGAATAAAAATAAACATTGACACCAACAAAGTTCCCCCAAAACCCACAAAGACATGGACACTAATCAGCATGATGCTAAACAACTCCTGGGTAAATGACGAAATCAAAACAGGGATCAAAAGATACCTGGAAACAAATGAAAATGACGAAACATCTTACCAGAATCTCTGGGATGCCCTGAAAGCTGTAGTAAGAGGGGAATTTATATCCCTACAAACACACATGAAGAAAATGGAAGGAACAGAAATTCACAACCTAACAAGCCACCTAAGGAAGCTGGAAAAGCAAGACCACAAAAACCCTAATTTCAGCAGAAGAATCCAGATCACCAAAATAAAAGCCCAAATCCAGGACATAGAAGACAAAAAGATAATACAAAAAATCAATGAAACAAAAAGCTGGTTCTTCAAAAGGGTAAACAAGATTGATGGTCCCCTAGCTAGACTGACCAAGAAAAAACGAGAAAGAAATCAAATAAGCATAATCAGAAACACAAAAGATGAAGTCACATCTGACCCTGAAGAAATACAAAAGATCATTAGAGACTACTATGTACACTTGTATGGAAACAAACTCGAAAACCAGAAGGAAATGGAGGATTTTCTGACATCACACAACCTACCTAGGTTGGAACAAGAAGAAACTGAGACCCTAAATAGGCCAATAACAATCAAGGAAATCGACTACGTAATAAGAAGACTTCCTACAAAAAAAAAGCCCTGGTCCAGATGGCTTCCAGCAGAATTCTACAAGACATTCAAGGAGGAGCTGATACCAATCCTACTGAAGGTATTCCAGGCGATTGAAAAAGATGGAATTCTCCCCAAATCATTTTACAAAGCCAACATCACATTGATACCCAAGTCAGGTAAAGATCCAACAAAGAAAGAGAACTACAGGCCAGTATCTTTGATGAACATAGATGCTAAAATTCTCAACAAGATCCTAGCAAACCGGATTCAGCAATACATCTCAAAAATCATCCACCATGACCAAGTAGGCTTCATTCCTGGCATGCAAGGCTGGTTCAACATTCGTAAAACCATAAATGTAACTAAATACATCAACAGACATCAAAACATAAACCACACGATTGTATCATTAGATGCAGAAAAAGCTTTTGATAAAATCCAGCACCCCTTCTTGATAAAAACCCTCAAACATGTAGGCATACGGGGAATATACCTCAAAATAGTAAAAGTCATCTACGAGAAACCCACAACCAGCATACTCCTAAATGGACAGAAATTGGAACCAATTCCCCTGAAAACTGGAACTAGACAAGGATGCCCACTCTCTCCCCTCCTGTTCAACATAGTATTGGAAGTCCTGGCTAAAGCAATCAGAGAAGAGGAGGCAATCAGAGGTATTCAAATAGGAAAAGGGGAAGTCAAGTTATCTCTCTATGCAGATGATATGATGGTGTACCTTGAAAACCCAAGAGAATCTGTCAAAGGCCTCCTTACATTGATAAAAGCCTTTGGCAAAGTCTCAGGATACAAAATAAATGTACAAAAGACAATCGCATTTTTTTACACCAATAATAAACAAACAGAAACCCAAATAAAAAGCACAATTCCATTCACAATAGCCACAAAAAAAATGAAATACCTCGGCATCTTCCTAACCAGAGACGTGAAAGACCTTTACAATGAAAATTACAAAACACTGCTCAAAGAAATCAAAGATGACATGAACAAGTGGAAAAATATCCCATGCTCATGGATTGGAAGAATCAACATTGTGAAGATGTCCATCTTACCTAAGGAAATCCACAAATTCAATGCAATACCCATCAAATTACCAGCAACATTCTTCTCAGACCTAGAAAAAACAACACAGGAATTCATATGGAAACACAAACGTCCAAGAATAGCCAGAACAATCCTCAGCAAAAAAAACAAAGCAGGTGGTATCACAATACCCGACTTCAAACTTTACTATAAAGCTACAATCATCAAAACAGCTTGGTATTGGTACAGGAACAGGTATATAGATCAATGGAGCAGAATTGAGATTCCAGAAGCAAAACCTCAATTCCTCAACCAACTCATCTTCGACAAAGCCCCCACCACCTACCAGTGGGGAGAAGAGAACCTATTCAGTAAATGGTGCTGGGAAAACTGGTTGACCACATACAGAAGATTGAAACAGGACCCTTATCTATCCCCATGCACAAAGGTTAACTCCAAATGGATCAGAGACCTTAGAAAAGGAAGGAAATACTCTCATGGAAATCGGAACTGGCATCCAATTCCTGTACAAAACCCGAAACCCACAGGACTTAAGAGAGAAGATAGACAAATGGGACCTTATTAAACTGACAAGCTTCTGCAAAGCCAAAGAAACCATCAAGAGAACAGGGAGACAGCCTACAGACTGGGAAAAAGTATTTGCCAACTCTAGGTCTGACGAAGGCTTAACATCCTGGATCTACAAGGAACTGAAACGTACTGAAAAGAAGAAAACAAACAACCCCATTATAAAATGGGCAAAAGATATGAACAGACACTTCACAAAAGAAGACATTCGAGCAGCCAACAAACACATGAAGAAATCCTCACTAATCATCAGGGAGATGCAAATCAAAACCACACTGAGATACCACCTAACTCCAGTCAGAATGGCAATCATCAACATCTCAAAAAATAACAGCTGCTGGAGAGGGTGTGGTGAAAAGGGAACACTTCTACACTGTTGGTGAGAGTGTAAACTAGTGCAACCTCTGTGGAAAGCAGTGTGGCGATTCCTAAAAGCTCTAAAAATTGACCTTCCATATGACCCTGCAATCCCCCTACTGGGAATATACCCTGAAGAACACAAGTCACTCTATAAAAAAGATACCTGCACACGCATGTTTATCGCAGCGTTGTTCACAATAGCAAGAACCTGGAAACAACCATGCTGCCCATCAAAAGAGGACTTGATTAAAAAATGTGGTACATATACACGATGGAATACTACGCAGCCATAAAAAAGAACAAAATCATGAATTTCGCTGCAACCTGGATGGAACTAGAGTCTATAATACTGAGTGACCTCTCACAGAAACAAAGATCCGAATAGCACATGTTCTCACTCATATAATGGACCTTGAATCATCCAATGCAATACTATAAGAAAATGACTGACGGTACTGGGAAACTATGGGGGGGAGGGAGATGGGATTAACAGTAGCAAATATCTGTCGGGGGATGGGAAAACACCTCTTATCAACAGGGTGCCTGAATGAAACGTAATTGTACACCTAACCCTTAACTGTACCCCACAAAACCATAATAAAAAATACTGATTAATGAAAAAAAAAAAAATTGAACAGATACTGGAGATTCCTAAAGAGGGGAGGGAGAGAGGAGGACAAGGGATGATAAACCACCCATTGGGTACCATGGTTACCAACTGGATAGTGTGCTCAATGGAAGTCCAAACCTCACCGTCATGTAATATACCCATGTACCAAACCTGCATGTGCACTCCCGAATCTAAAAATAATTTTTAAAAATTGTTGATGCTGATTAAAAAGGTGGTAACTTTTTTCCTTCACACTTTAAGTATTTAATTCAAATTGTATGTATCTCTGTAAATGGGAATCAAGAATCTATTATTACATAAATACACATGTAGATATACTAAATGACCAGATACATTTTGCAAATCATTCTGTAATTAAGTGATAAAACATTTTATTCACTTTTTTGAAGATTTTAATCATTTACCATAAAACTCTTAATTTTCTTTCTTAAAGAAAAATTAACCTTTGATTTAAAAAATTCTAGATATTTTCCCAACGTAATATAACGTTCATATGTGTAGTAGAGCAAACTTTCAAAGTAACATCCTATTTTATTATAAATTTGTCCATAAATGCGTGTTCTAAAAGCATCCATTTCTCCTATGTAATAAGTATTGACCTATTTGTCACCTTACTGAACACACTGAGAAAATAGGTCAATCTCAGAGCCAGGTGATCTTGTGTCTGCTGATGTGTTTAGGGCATGCAGTGGTCTTCACATTGATCATGTTTCACCAACTGTGTAACATAACTATATTCTGCAACTCCTCACCCTTACCTAAAAACTCTCAGAGCATGTAAAAAATTTCTTCAAAGACTATTTTATCATCAGGTTCATTACAGATTAACGTATCTTCCCAAGCACCATTTCTATAAATACAGCAAAGAACAACCAGTGGAGTGGTCAAATCATCTGTGCCCAAGCTCTCACCCAACTCTAAGAATTGGGTTAGCTTATTTTTCAGCTAGTTCTTATATGACACGATTAAATTTATTATCTAATTTTTGTTGCCGTTTATAGAATTACCCTTTTTTCAGTTTTAGATACTCAAACAGTTTGGGGCCCACCTACAGAACAAACTTTCAGTTTTACCAAATTTTCCCTCCCTATGCAAGGTTCACCTGCCATGATAGCAATTCTACCTGTCCTTGAGGAAAGATACCAGAAAATTTACTGTTTGTCATTATACGACAACGATCTTACTTCAAATGATCAATTCATAAAAACTTCTAATTTTCTTTCAGAAGTAAACAGATGAACCTCTTATTGAAATATAATTCCCATACTGTTAGTTTCACCCTGTTAAAGTATACTACTGGTGATTCTTTTTTTTCTTTTTTAGTTGGAGTCTCACTCTGTCGCCCAGACTGGAGTGCAGTGGCCGCTCGCGGCCACCGCAGCCTCGACGTGCTGGGCTCCGGCGATCCTTCCGCCTCAGCCTTCCAAGCAGCCGGAATTACAGGCATGCGCTACTACGCCTGACTGATTTTTTGATTTATTGTAGAGATGAGGTCTCGCTGCCCAGGCGGGTCTCGACCCCACGGGCTCAGGCAATCCACTCACCTCAGCCTCCCAAAGGCGCAGGATTACAGGCTGAGCCACCAAGCCCGGCTACTGGTGATTTTTAGTAGACTCACAGACTTGTACAACCATCACCACTAACTAGTTCCAAATATTTTCATTACTTCCCCCCAAATTCCACACCCATTAGCATTCTTTCCCCATTCTCCCCTTCCTCTACTCCCTAGCAGCCATTAATTTACTTTCTGTCCCTATGGATTTGCCCATCCTGGGCATCTCATACAAATAAATGTCTTCGTACAATAGTGGCCTTTTGTGTCTGGCTTCTTTCACTCAGCAAAATGTTTTTGAGAGGTTCATCCATATTACAGCATGAATCAATACTTCATTCCTTTTAATGGCTAAATAATATTCCACTGTACGGATAGATATACTACATGTAACCATTTATCAAATGATGAACATTTGAGTATTTCTACCTTTTCAGCTATTGTTAGTATTGTTGCTATGAACATTCTGTGTGCAGGTTTTCATGTGGACACGTTTTTATTCTCTTGGCTAAATACCTAAGAGTGGAATTACTGGGTCATATAGTAATTCTATGTTTAACTTTTTGAGGAATGACCAAAACATGATTGCATTTAATGTGGTACAAAAGTGACAGTTCCAAGTCATTACTGCCCAGGCATGGTTTTGTCACATGAGCAACATCAAGTAAATTCATTTGCATTTCCATGATGCAGACTCCTTTTCATAAACATCCAAGGACAGTCTGCAATTTCTGGAGTCAAGGTTGCTGTTTACAAGGAGGGACCCCCAAAACAGAGAATTTATTTATTAAAATTTGTGTATTTATTCTTACATGTTTAAACTTCAGTCACCTGCAAAGGACTCTCCACTGGATGCAATACACCTATCAGGACACTTTTTCCACTGCTCAAAACCACTTTTGAACTCATCAATATGGATGTCTTTTAGCATTTCTGCTATTTTTGGTTTCACCTCTTCCACATCAGCAAAATGTTTCCCTTTGAGGACTTTTTTTTCATTGAGGAAACAACAAAAAAAAAAGCTCTCAGGACGAGATCAGGGAAATAGGGAGGGTGGGGCATAGGTATCATGCCATTTTGGGTCAAAAACTGAACACTCAATGCTGCGTGGGCAGGTGTATTCATAAATCATCCATTATGAAATGGGCAAATGTGTTGAAAGAATCTCCCCCCTCCAAAAAAAAAAAAAAATTAACTGAAGCCAACTGCAGCCTCTCACAACACTAGCTGCTATACTGATGTCAATGGGATCCCAGAATGCTTATCTAGCAGGGGAAGCCTGTACTACAAGGGGAACCTTCACCCCTTAAAAGATAATTTGGGGTATTTTGGGTCCCCCTTCATATCATTACTATTGGTGATTATGCTAATGTTAACAATCTTCACTATTAGATGCATAATGGGAAACCCCAGGAAAGTGACCTTGTAGTCAAAATTTTCAATTCTTTCCCTGCTAAATTTCCTTGATGATTTTCTACATTTTAAACCAGGTCCAAGATTAAGATTCACATTTCCTCTTTATAAGCAAATTTTAGGTTCCCATTTGAAACTATAACTTAGAAAATGATTATACTTTTAAGAGTTAAGCGAAGAATGACACTAAAGTCACTAAACACAAATTGTGGGTACTTAAAAATAAATCAGAAAGCACAGTGCAGCTAGAAGTTGAAATAACTTTAGGCCTAAGTTGAAATAATTTTCAGGCCAATATAATATTTGTCATTTTAACCTTTTTAAAAAAAAATTGGAGTCTCATTCCATCGCCCAGGCTGGAGTGCAGCGGCACACTCACAGCCACCCCAGTGTCAACCTTCCAAGGAGCCAGAACTATAAGTACATGCTACCACACCCAGCTAATTTTTAATACTGTAGAGACGAGGTCTCATCAAGTTGCCCAGGCTGGTCTCGAACCCTCAGGTTCAGGCAATCCACTGGTCTAGGCCTCCCAAAGTTCTGGGATTACAGACTGAGCCACCGAGCCTGGCTGCATTTTAACTATTTTAAGCATGCAGTTCTGTGGCATTAAACACACTTACATCGGGCATCGATCACGATCATCCAGCACTTTTTCATTCTCCCAAGCTGAAATTCCGTGCTCATTAAACATTAAATCCCTATGTCTCCCTTCCCCCAGCTCCTGGCAACAACTGCTCTACTTTTTGTTTTAGGAATCTGAGTGCTTTAGGTCTCTCATATAAATGAATTCATGCAATAAGTGTCCTTTTGTGACTGGCTTATTTCATTTAGTATATTGTCTTTAATGTTAATACACTTGATTGGTATTTCTTTCCTTTTCAAGGCTGAATAATATTCTGTGATATGTATACACTTCATATTATATATTCCTTTATCCACCAGTGGACACTTGGATTGCTTTCACCTTTTGGCTATTGTGAATAATACTGCTATGATCATGACTGTATCAATATTTGCTCAGTTCTTCTGGGTATATGCCCAGAAGTGAAATCTGTAGATCATACAATCATTCTATGTTTCATTTTTTTGGTACTATTTCAGATAAGATGAATTTATTTAAAAGGAATTAAAAGTAAATTCTAGTAATACCTGATGCAATGTAGAAGACATTGAAAAACAAAATATATTAAGTGCTTTTTTCAAACAGCAATTGAGATTAAGCAGCATGCTGTTATAAATGAACAACAGCTCTATGGTTCATTTTTTGAGGAGCTGCCGTGTCATTTTCCACAGCAACTATACCATTTTACATCCACGGCAGCAAGACACAGGGTTTCAACTTCTCCACATCCTTGCAAACATTTTTTTGTTGTTGGTCTGCTTGTTTTTTAATAACAGTCATCCTAATGGGTAAATTAGGCCCATGTTTTTTGCTTTTGTTTTTAAGAGACGGGGTCTTGCTCTGTCACCCAGGCTGGAATGCAGTGGTTTGATGGTAGCTTACTGCAGCCTCAAGCTCCTAGGCTCCATCAATCCTCCTGCCTCAGTCTTCCAAGTAGCCGAGATTATAGGTGTGTGCCACCATATCTGCCTAAGCCTATGTTTTTAAACAAGCATTAGATATAGCACAGATATATGTGCAATTTTGGTGACTTGCCATCACAATGTTTGGATTTGTGTGTACATGTGTCTACATGTGGATAATTAATATTATGAAATCTTTCTAAAAATCAGCTGAATGGTCTTACATGGACTTATAGAGAAATGATATATTCCAGCTTGCTACCTGGCTTAGCTTCATGGCCCATTAAAAGTAGTATAATCTATTTACTCTGATGAAATTCTCCTTTAATTTTAACATTACACAAATATTAAAATTACTTATTTTCCCCAAAACAGCAAAAGAAATCCATTCACCAAATAAAAATTTGATCCCTTATTTTTATTTTAAGAAAATACAGGCCAGGTTTGGTGGCTCAGCCTGTAATCCCAGCACTTTGGGAGGCCAAGGCGGGTGAATTGCCTGAGCCCGAGGGTTCAAGAGCAGCCCAGGCAACTTGGCAAGACCTCATCTCTACAATAAAAAAAAGAAAAGAAAATACAGGCATGGGAGTGGCTTAGATAAACCAGGTATGATTGTTGTTAGCCTGATCATGTCAAAAACATAGTGTAATTCATGGTTTCAAGGTTTTTAATAATAATATTTACAATTTTTCTGATCTCACTGTTTACTATAGGAAGAGAAGGAAAGAAAGGGACGAAAGAAGGAGGCAGAATAGAAAGGGAGAAAGTAGTTAAAGAAATTTTCTAAAACAAAAAAGACAATTTCTATGTTTCTGCTTTGGGAGGACACATGAGAGAAAACAGGCAAACAGAGACAGGCAGCACAGGGGTGTGGCAATGTGGCTCTTGTGATGCATAAGCTAGATACCCCCACCCACCCACCAAATACTTCAAAAGAATAGATGCCTTTTTATACTTTTAAAATGTGATTTTTTCCAATGTCTCCACTTCATCACATAAGGTGGCATTAGATCCTTATCTTTTTAATTTATAGTTCTTGTAAAGTCATGGGTCCAATGTGATTCGAAATTAGTGAGGAAAACAGATTTCTTAGGATCATAATTTTCTGATGTTTTCTTCATGTAAAGAAATGAGTACTCATTTAAATATAAAAAGTACAAAAGAGTACAGACATGTAGCACTTAATAGAGTGAATACTATCTTCCTTTTTCCTGGTAAACAAGTAAATTTATTAAATTTGACAATTGGTCATTTAGCTAGCTGATTCTTGGCAAACTGATCTATGTCAGAAGATAAACTTAGGCACATTAAAATATTAAACTATTTATTGGAGCAGTGATTCATGAAGCAGGTAACACCAATCCAGAAGCAGTTGAGTGAATACTATTTTCAAACTGCAATATACCTGCTGTGTTTTCATTTTTGGCATAAATAGTGCCAGTAAAAATGCTGATCAAAGAACTGAAATTCTAGTAGTATGTCAGAAGAAACAGATTGAAATGTCCTTGCTGTTCCAAAGACATCAACATGCAAAATAATTCTTTTCTTAAGGTATTAATTTAGCTAAATTATGTTATTTAAGGAGAGAATTGAAACTGTTAATGCTATACTAACTATAGAAAAACTGTCAAGTGTTAAGGTGGGTAAAAAAATTGAATGCTGACTTCACCTGCACACACTGATGGGGAAATTTTGTCACTATATATTATATGAAAATGTAATCATGGCTAAATTCTTTGATAGGTTGCATGTGGCCCTGCAAATCTACCAAAATTGAGTTCAGAGGAGGGCATACAGTAATATTTAAGAATTTAACAAAGTCATCTTAAGAACATCTCACTCACTTTCTCTTCCTATCGGCAGCCCCTGGATATATAGTGACTAATATATCTTGATTCATTTCTGTATATCAATATTTTTATTATATTATTTCTTAAGATGGCAACTACAAATAACAAATAGTGCTGATAGAAAATATCAGTACCACCAATATTTTTCTTTACTTGACATACTTACAGATATAAATTTTTATGTTTATAAGAGAAATTAATAAGGAAACATGCCCAGCCTATTATTTCTGGATTGACTGCAGAAACAGCTACTACTCTTTTTGATGATGGGGAAGTTTATACATGTATTGATGAAGCAGCAGCTGTGATAAATGTCTTCAAGAAAATAACGCTTTCCATTGTTTTTCTCTTTTTTCCTTACAACTTGTGCTATCGAGTGAAATATACTTGGACTTGTCTTTAGGAGGAAGAAGTGATCATTTGCAGAACATGCTGTATCTACTAACATTTAGTATTCACCTATGCCTCGGTCATTTTATTGTTGTTAACTTTGAATAAAGGTTGCCATCTCACTTTTCTTAACATGACATTACTGCATCTGTTTCAACTGAAGAGTAAAATAGATACCCATATTCCTTATTTTCCATTAAAAAATTTTTAAAAGTTATCCACTTATTTAAAGGTTGAGTAGATTTCCTCATTGTCACGTAAGGTAGCAAAGAACTAGTTGGATGTATGTATTGCTACTGGTTACCTTGCTTCAGGACATAAGCAGTTAATAAGCCATCTTTCTGTTTTATCCCCAACTTCTAGCAGAATAATATGTCACATAAATAAGCAAATCTGGCAAGTAAAAATATACTGAGTTTAACTATGATGAAGTAACCCCCATGAGTCTATTTTTATATTTATTTATTAATATTACAAGTCTTTGCTAAAATATTGACTTCTTGTGGAAGCCCTCTTTGTGATGCTGTTTAAAATCACAAATAATCCCTCGCTTGACACTAACCTTCTTCCCCTTTTCCTCTACAGCATTGATTGTTATCAGACACGTTTCATCACTAAGAACAGGATTTATATCTGTTTTACTCACTGCTCTATCCCCAGTCCCTGGCACATACTGGATGCTCAATAAATAGCTGTAGAATGAATTAGTAGCATAATACATGTATGAAGTATGGCAGGCACTCATTAGAGCATTATCACGCATTATCCTCAATTATTTGTTACCTGTGACTATCTCCACTCCACCTACTCCTCTTCCAGTCTTCACTGAATGAATAAGCATACCCTCAATGAATGACTCATGACAAAAATTCAGGGGTCATCACCAATTCATCCCTTTCTCTGGTCCTTATTATGAGCCATTGGTGTTGTCTCCAAAGTTTTTCTTAGAGTTTCCTACTTCCCTCTATATCTACTACCTCCACGATTACCTCTCTCTTGAATAAGAGCTATCTCTCACAGCAGGTCTTGCTGCTGTTGTTCCTCCAAAGAGTAGTCAGATGATCCTCTTGACACAAGAAAAAATGTGTTACTTCCTACTGAACATCCCTCAATGGCTTTCCATTGTTCACAGAATGAAATCCACACTTGACGCAACTTACAGAGCCATATCACCTGGCTCCTGTCGGTTCTCCAGCCTCACCACATCCTACGCTCCAGTCAGTTTCTAGAATAAGCCAAACCCATTTTGCATTTGGGCTTTTGGTACATGATGCTCCTTCCCCCTCCAATATCTTTATGTGACTCATTCACATCCTTTGGATAGCATCTCCAATGCCATCTGCACAGACCTTCCTGTGATCACCCTAATTAAGTGGTCTCCCTCGCCGCTCTCTCACCACCTTGTTTATTACTGCCATAGTTCTTATTACTAGTTTATTTGTTTACTTATTGTTTATTAAAATGTAAGTCCCAGTAGGACAGAGACTTTGCCTCTTTGTATTCACAGGGACTAATAAAATACCCAGAAAATAGAAATTGTTCCATATATAATAAGTAAACCAATGAATATGACATTCTTCCTCACTAGAGTATGTATCCCTCATCTCAGTAATTACAAGCCTAGCATGCAAGACATGCTACAAATGTTGGACTGAGAAAACTTAAATATTTTACTGTAACATGAGTGCTACCCAGGAACGCCTTTGTTCATTAATATTTGCATACACTAACTGGACTGAGAAAAAAATATTGAATTCATTAGACTGACATTTACTCAGTGCCCATCCAGTGCTGGAAAGAACATATGGCAATTTGGGTTGTAAGTGCAGAACAGAGGATATCATTTCTTTTCTTTTCTTTTTTTTTTGAGTTGGAGTCTCACTCCTGTTCCCCAGGTTGGAGGACTACAGAGGCATGCTCATGGCCACCGCAGCCTCCACCTGCTGGGCTTAGGTGATCCTTCCTCCTCAGTCTTCCAAGTAGGATATCATTTCTTAACTATTTGATAATCCCATGAATGTAGGATGCACACATTTCACCAAAACATTTGGCTACATTTCTCATTATATCCTTACTTATAACATGCAAAAATATGGGTTGGATAGTAGCCCAGCTGATACAGATGGTACTATATTGGATATAGATGGTGGGTTGGATAGAGTCCCCCAAGAGAGTTGACCATGTTCAATAGCTCTTTCAATGCACCAAATATTTGTTGAGCAGTTCTTGCCAGCCAAGTACTGAGCTTGATGCTAGAGCAGTAAAAGAACTGAGTATGGTCTCTTACCTAGAAGGGTAAGTCTTCTGGTAACATCTCAAATCTCTGCCCTATACTGTTGACACTATTGTTAAGTTAATATATATGCAGACTACACCTCTATCAATATGACATGAGAATTACAGGAAAAGAAAACACAAGAAATAAATAAATCAAGACCCAAGAGATGATAACTGTCTAGAAGGCTGCAATGAATTCTTTAAATGCAATTTAGCTCACATAAATATAATGTCCTACTGTTGAGTCCAAAATACCAACCACATAATTCCAAAATGGGGGCAATATGGAATATAACCACACATAAAAATTTCTTAAGGATTTTAATTTACAGTTCATTTTGTAAAAATCTATTATACAACTATCATAGAAACTATTTTCATCTTCTGGTGCATTGACAGGGATTAATCAGTCCTGTGTGGGTCAGACCACACTCAAGACTATCATGTTTGGAAGTGTGTACCGCACTGAAAGAAAATGTTCAGAGGTGAATGATAATGAGGGTGCTTGCTACTACAGTAAATGGAACTGCTAGAGACTTATGCTATTGAAGAATCTGCAAAAGAGATTGTATGTTAAGAGAGTAGATAAAAGTGGAGAAGGAGGGAGCTGCTAACTGTCCTAAAGAATTCAAAAAGTAAGTATGCAAAAGAAATATTTGACCTGTTACACATATGATCCCAGGGCACAGAAGTAGGAAATTACAAAAGGAGAGATTCTGACTCGCTATAAAAAGGTCCAACTACCAGCACGGAAGCATCTCATGAGGAAGCATCTCATGAGGAAGTGAGTTCTCTACCAATGCCAGGTCTCCCAGGGCACTGGGACATCTTCTGGGCAATAGCACCATACTCAGGATTTGAACACTTGAATAGATGACAGGATTAGGTGATTTCTAAACCTTAAGATCTTGGCATTTTGTGATATAATGAAAGGGCTATGAAACTTAGGAGGGACACATTTTCATTCATTCATTCATTCATTTAACTAGTGTCTGTTATGGGTAGGCACTGTTTTAAGCACAATGGACACAGCAGTTAACTTATAGGGGCAAAAAAATACTGTACCCATGAAGCTTACATTCTGGATACTTCGGGATAAAATACAACATGAGCGCAAAACACCAATCTTTTGGGGAGTTTGAGAGACTACTTGGGGCTAGTCTGAGGTAAAGCTATGCCTGAGACACTCACATGATTTTTAAATTTGGCAGTTATTATGGATAGAACTATTTTTTTTAGTCACAATAATTGCATTGGCACCTTTTGCTTTCTCCCTGCTATGTTTTCTCCTTTTTTCTCTGATCTATTACTTTGATTAATTGCTTACACTGTAATTACCAATAAAATATAATTTACCATTCACTAAAATCCTAAATATTAATGCTTTTTCTTAGGTGAGAGTTCCTACACATCAAAAATTTCCATTTTAAAATCATAAAATACAGTGTTCATTACTAAAATGTATAAATTATAGAGGGGTATAAAAAAGTAAAAGATATCTATTTTTCTGTCCTTTTTGCAGTATAACCTATAAATACACACAAATACATATTTAGACATGTTATTACACGTCTGGTAGCACTTTGTAGTTTTTCATTTTAGTATACTATAAAGATTATTAGAACAGTAGTCATGGAATTGATTTAACAGATCCCTTAAATGGAATTGTAGTCATCCTTTTGGTCTGTCTGCAGACTGAAGATCTAACAAGAAATCATCAAACAACATTTAATAATCACGGTGGCTCACTCCTATAATCCCAGCACTTTGCAAGGCTGAGGTGAGAGTATTGCCTGAGTCCATGGGTTCAAGACCAGCCTGGGCAACTTGGCGAGACCTTATCTCTACAATAAATAAAAAAATTAGCCGGGCGTGGTAGCACACGCTTGTAGTTCCAGCTGCTTGGAAGGCTTAAGTGGATGAATCGATCACCTGAGCTCAGCAGGTTGAAGCTGCGGTGGCCATGAGCGTAAAACTGCACTTCAGTCTGGGTGACAGAGTGAGACTCTGATTCAAAAAATAAAAAATAAAAATAAGAAACATCCTGGTTGGGCACTTGATCATAAGAACATTAAGAATGAAGAATTCCCATATATAATCAGATCAATTAAAACACACCAAGTCAATGACACCAGGAAACATTCTGTGAATGGAATGACTACCTTCTAAATAAGAAAGGAAAACATCTAGAAAGATACACTTACTGAACCCTTCTTGGAAGAATTATACCTAAAACTTATACATACCTAAAACTTATGTATAATTTTGATCTTTGTCATATCATGGAGGAAGACTTTCCAAACTTTCTATGTCCTGTGTAACTTAGTAGAATTTGAAGAAATATTTCCAAAGCTGTTTGGAACAAGGCATAATTCAATATACTGGAAATGTGTGTAAGCACTCATCTAAAGGGGAAAAAACCAAACAACAGCCGCAGCATAAAATGACTGAACCTAGCCGGGCTCGGTGGCTCAGCCTGTAATCCCGCACCTTTGGGAGGCTGAGGTGAGTGGATTGCCTGAGCCCGTGGGTTCGAGACCTGCCTGGGCAACTTGGCGAGATCTCATCTCTACAATAAATCAAAAAATCAGCCGAGCGTAGTAGCGCATGCCTGTAATTCCAGCTACTTGGAAGACTGAGGCGGAAGGATCACCGGAGCCCAGCAGGTCGAGGCTGCGGTGGCCGGGAGCGGCCACTGCACTCCAGTCTGGGTGACAGTGAGACTCCAACTCAAAAAAAAAAAAAAAGTCTGAACTTGTAAAGTCACTCCTCAGTGCGGGCCTACCTATTGTAGCCAGCTACTCCAGAAATCTACATTTGTGGAGACTTGGCCATATTACTCAACTAAAGGGCAAGTTCTCTCAATTATTTTATGAGAGTCTTTTCTAGTCAGGTCCTTGAAAGAAAGTATTAAGTAAACATTGTTAAACCTATGATCTCCCTTCATAATTGTTTAATTTTATCTTTTTCAGTCCAGGAAGTTGTAACTTTTTCAAGTGTATCCTCATAAAATAAATTCCTTGGTCATTTTATGCCCTCTGAAATTCTTTAAGCCTTTCTATAACTTTGCTAGAGTGCTTACCAGAATTGGATATTTCAAGTTGGGACACATTATGATTTTAAGCAAAGATTGGAAAGTGATTTTTTTTTTGCAAGTAAATGATGTCTCATACTTTATTGTTAGTTTAGGTAAAAGTATTAGATCAAAGCACTGCCTTCAGAGAATAGGACTTAATAATACTAAGTCATGTTATCTAGTGAGTAAAATCTGAATTAGTGTTCTCCAAATGCATTTCCTTACATTTGCCAACATTAAGCTCCATATTAAATAGGATGATTTCTCAGTGCCTAAATACAAAGAGTGTGGCATGTATACATCACTCACTCAATCTTCTTAGCCTCTGGAACAGTGTCTCCCCATAGAAATATAACACAAGCCAAAGCCATGAGCCGCATTTGAAATTTTAATTTTAAAAAATAAACAGATAAAATTAATTTAATATTTTATGTGGATCCAAAATTTTTAACATTTAACCAATATAGAAAGTATTAAAAAGATATTTTGCATTCTTCTTTTGTGCTAAGGTTTTGAAATCTGGTGTGTATTTTATGATTACAGCACAACTCAGTTGGGATTGTCTATGTGTAGCTAAACGGCTATTGAACTGACAGACATAGTTCTAGAACCAGGCTGTCAAGCCATCCACTGATAGAAAGTTTGGAAATAGCAGTTTGCATTCTCAGGTTAATTTATTAGCAAGACTCTTTATTCTTTAAACATCAAATATGAAGTAATCTATTTAAAATGTCACCATATTTACATATTTGCATCATTTTGGGTTAGCTTTTGTTTTCTAATGATGGGGGAAATTGCTAATTTCCCACTAGCCTTTCAGCTGCAACTAACATTAGTAACAGAAGCAAGTTTCCCATCTTTTCAATAAGTTTAATTAGAACATGCCATTTTAAAGGTAATGTAAGTGACTCCAGGATGGCTCATTTGTTTTACTAGTAATAAAAGAGTCTTTTCCCACTCATGAGAAGCTGGAACAACATTATTCAAATGATTTAATATCTTTGAAAGAAAAAAGTACAGAAATATTTACACAACATAAATACCATTGGTAGAATATCCATCTTAACCTAATGATAAGAATGACAAAGGGGAGATAAACCAGTATAATGCATCTTATTTATTTTCCAATAATATACCTGAGACATTCCATTTACCCAACTTCTTTACCCTGTCATGAAAAGTAACCCATATGTATTTAAATCTCTCCAACACATATTAAGTTAATAAATTGTGAAAATATGTTTGAATACTTCTTTTTAGAAACCACTGTACTTCTTTATTAGGTTACTTAACTTTTAGTGTGAGACCACCAAGATCTATTTCAACTTTAATGAGGAAAATCATCTTTAAAAATGAGGAGAAGGGCTGGGCACAGTGGCTCTAGTCTGTAATCCCAGCACTTTGGGAAGTCGAGGAGGGAGGACCGCTTGAGCTCAAGCGTTCCAGATCAGCCTGGGCAACATGACAAGACCTTGTCTCTACAAAAAATCCAAAAGTTAGTCAAGTGTGGTGGCACACACCTGTAGTCCCAAATAGTCGGGAGGCTGAGGCAGAAAGACCACCTGAGCCCAGGAGGTTGAGGCTGCAGTGACTGGTGATGGTGTCACTGCACTCTTGGGTGACAGAGTGAGACTCTGACTGAAAAAAAGAAAGAGGAGAGGAATTACTTAATGAATTATAAACAGGATTTTGAGACCTACAGTATAAACTCAGTTTTCCAGTAAATCCTATAATAAAGGTAATAACATTTTTGCCAATAAACCCTATTCTGAACGTAGCTACTTGTTGTTAATACTACTTCAAATTTGAAGTAGTATTAACAACAAGTAGCTACGTTCAGAATAAGTTTTCAGAGCAAATCTAAAACAATTTATTCAGGAAGCCACATTGCAATATCCAAAGATTTGCCAGATTTTGCTAAACTGAGGATATGATGACTGATTCCATAAAACAAGCAGATCAGGAGTGAAGTGCAGAGAGACCAGCAAGAAGGACTAGACAGCTCCTGCAGGCCCACAGTTGAAAGAGATTAGGCAGGAAGGACCCAAACACAGATTACAAAAAGAAATGATCCAATGATCAGAAGATCAAAGACTCTGAATTATCAACTGATCAGGAACCAAGGCTGGGGGAAGGCTACCAGACATAGGATATTTACTGTGCTGAGAAAGACCTGGGCTTTTGGGTTATAGGCAGACCTGATACCAGAGGTTTAATGTAGCAAAAGGAACAAGGGAAAAGGATGAAGAAATAAAAACATACTGAGATCATCATCTCTTTTTTTAAAGTCATGTCAAAATAGAATTTAAAACAAAATAGAGTTTGTAATTATAAAAATTATTGGGGAATCCCTTACTTTCCCCTCCAGAATAAATTATATTTATTACAAAGAATTATATTTAAGCCAAGCATGGTGGCTTACACCTGTAATCCCAGCACTTTGAGGCTGAGGCAAGAGGATTGCATGATCCCAGGGGTTTGAGAACTGCCTGGGAAGCATAACAAGACCTCGTCTTTACAGTAAATCAAAAATATCAGCTGGGTGCCTGTGGTTCCAGATACTTGGAAGGCTAAGGCAGAAGGATCACATGAGTTCAGCAGGTTGAGGCTGTTGTAGCCACGAGCGTCCACTGCACTTTAGCCTGGGCAACAGAGTGAGATACCGACTCAGAAAAAAAAAAAAAATTATATTTACCTTCTGATCTGCTTCATAAAACATTTGTCACTTGTTATCAACAATATTGAAAACAATTACATGAGGAATAGCTTCCAGTCTATACCCCTCAAAAGCAGGCAAGAAAAATTATTAAAAAACAAGAAAACTCCTCTCACTATTAACCAAAAACGAGCCTCTGAAAAGGCAGTCTGATGACTTCGGTCAGCCGGGCAAACGCACCCACTCATTTAGAGTTTAGAGGACCTGCTAGGTGCAGAGGCACCAAAAAGTACTGAGTCCAGCATGAAGGATCAAAAGTCACACCAAAGTGAAGAAGAAGAATTCTCAAGTAGAATTCTCAGCCCAGTAGTTCCAATGTTGAGATGCGTGTGAGAAACAAAAGAGGAAGAGAAAATACAGAAAGAAATTAAGAGGAAGGGAGAGCAAATAAACACAGACAGGCCATTAGAAGAGGCCAGAAACAGAGAGAGAAGTCAGCGAGGTAAGAAGAGTGTGTGAGCGAAAGCAAAACCATGGAACCCACAAAGGTGTTCACCAACAGTGGACTGGATAAGAAAATGTGGTACACATACACTGTGGAATACTACACAGTCATAAAAAGAACAAAATTGTGTCCTCTGCAGCAACATGGATGCAACTGGAGACTATCATCCTAAGCAAATTATCACAGAAATAAAAACTGAATACAAAGGGTTCTCATTTGTAAGTGGGAGTTAAACGCTGGATATATCTGGGAGTAAGGATGGGACCAACACTGGGGACTCTGAAATGAGAGAGAAAGGGGGGGAAATGAGAGTTGAAAAACTACCCGCTGGGTACCATGTCCATCACCTGGGTGACAGTCTCAATGGAAGCTCAAACCTATGCAACAGACCTGCACATGTACCCCTGAACCTAAAAATAAATATAAATTTTTAAAAATTAAAAAATAAAAAAGAACTGTGTGTCTGTGTGCATGTTCATGTGTGTGCATGTGGAGATAGACCAGCACAGAGCTGTACAACGCGGCCTACTGCATAATGTCTCTGAAAGTATGAAACATTGCTCTTTTTGAGTGTATTTTCACAACTATGTACATGTAAAATGTTTAGTCTGGAGACTTCTCTAAAGTGGAAAATAATCATACCGCAGACTCATAAACTATGTGAAATCATAAAAAAGTTTAGTGAATCTTAGTAAGTCTGTTACAAATAGGCTATCTTTTGCAAGTAAAATAAATGGGCAGAAATAAACAATGCTATTTGCTAACTGTAAAAGAAGACAGGCAGCGTAGAACTGGGAAATGGACAGCACGGGCTAACTCTATGGGTGAGAATAACATCCAGGCTCAGAGGGACAGCTACGTATGAATGTATGAATGTATGTATGTATGTATGTATGTATGCATGCATGTATTTATTTTTTTAGAGGAGTCTCACTCTCTCACCCAGCCTGGAGTGCAGTGGTATGATCACAGCTCACCACAGTCTCTAACTCCAGGGAGGATAGCTTGAGTCCAAGAGATGGAGGTTGTGGTGAGCTGTGAGTGTGCCACTGCACTCCAGCCTGGACAACAGAGCAAGATCCTGCCTCAAAATAAAAAGAAAAAGAAAAGAAAAAAAGTTAAAGTTCTAACCTAAAGAATTAACTAGTCAGCTATACGGCAAAGTGCAGCTTTCAAAAATAATCAGCTCCCTATTGATCTAGCTGTCTTTAGATTTATAATAGCAAATGGGCTCCCAAATTATAATGAGACCACAGATTCCTGTCTGCAGAATTCTAACGCCCAAGGGAGCTAATCTTAAGTCTCTTCAAAATCTGAAAGTGCTATTAGCTAATTATTTGAAAACTATTTCCTGGTACATTTAAGGTTTCACTTAAAGTTAACTCACTTTTTAATCTCTACTACTGTTGGTGAAAAGACATAACAGACTTTTTTTTTTTTGAGTTGGAGTCTCACTCTGTCACCCAGACTGGAGTGTAGTGGCACACTCCCAGTCACCGCAGTCTCGACCTGCTGGGCTCCAGCGATCCTTCCGCTTCAGCCTTCCAAATAGCTGGAACTACAGGTGTGTGCTACCACGCCCAGTTAATTTTTTATTTTATTTTATTGTAGAGATGAGGTCTCGTCAAGTTGCCCAGGCGGGTCTCGAACCCGCGGACTCAGGCAATCCACTCACCTCAGCCTCCCAAAGCGCTGGGATTACAGGTTGAGCCACTGAGCCTGGCAAAATAGACTTTTTTACCAATAATTTTTCCATTAATTAGAAATTCAGTGACAGATAGACATTATCTCTTAAGAGTGTGTGTTTTATATGAAAATTAACTAGCATGGTATTTGGCATCTCACTGGGATGCAAAAAGGTACATTATTGGCTGCTGTGCACCATTAGTGCTGGAAATATTTTTCATAAAATGAAGAGAACAGCTCCATTAACCTATTAGTTCCCAAGTCATTTTAGATCACGGATTTGATTGACTTAAGTTTTTTTGCAAATGAAGGCATGACAGAATACTAACTTAAAAGTCAGAGAACTGTAAGTTATAGACTACTCAAGTCAGGATCTTCTATTAAAAATATATGTATGCAGCTGGGCTCGGTGACTCAGCCTGTAATCCCGAGCCTTTGGGAGGCTGAGGTGAGTGGATTGCCTGAGCCCGCAGGTTCGAGACCCACCTGGGCAGTGAGACCTCATCTCTACAATAAATCAAAAAATCATCCAGGCGTGGTAGTGCATGCCTGTAATTCTGGCTACATGGAAGGCTGAGGCAGAAGGATCACCGCAGCCCAGCAGGTTGAGGCTGTGGTGGCTGGGAGTGGCCACTGCACTCCAGTCTGGGCGACAGAGTGAGACTCCAACTCACACACACAAAAAAAAAAAATATATATATATATATATATATATGTATATATGTATGTATGCGTGTGTGTGTCTTTTGTATGGGTCAATATAAGCTGTTCCTATTATTTCTGGAAGTATATGGATTTTTCTAGCACACATAAAATTCTCAGATTAAATTATAACATTTATTTCAAACTGAAAAAAATACAAAAGGAGTAACTTTCAGGGACATGGCTTAGTGTTCTCTTCTTCGTTTTTGCCCCTTTTCATCTTTGGGTCTTACCTTTTCAGCAC
The DNA here is from genome assembly GCF_000164805.1 of Carlito syrichta. Classification (NCBI taxonomy): domain Eukaryota; kingdom Metazoa; phylum Chordata; class Mammalia; order Primates; family Tarsiidae; genus Carlito; species Carlito syrichta. The sequence continues at coordinate 300,044 of NW_007247208.1, forward strand.
GCTTAAACTTCTAGTTACAGACATCAATGGCAATACTCACTGCTCAGATGGTGAAAAGCAGTGTAAAAACCTTTAGAAAAGGTTAAATCCAAAAAAGCCAAGCTCCTTAAAGATGCTTTTCAATTTTCTTCATGCTTTATGCTAGGCATTGACTTTACTATAACATTTAAGACATTGTGACATTTTATACTTTCATAACTTCTTCTTTTATGTTAATCTGTTACTCAAACAATTAATTTCTTATATTATTCCAACCAATACATCATCAAATAAATATATCTTTCACACAAGAAAATGTACTTGAAGAAATTCCGGTTGAAGGCACAGAAGAACCACTGAGATTACCCAGGAAACGTATTCTGATGACTTACATATATGTCAAAACACAAGGGACTACATCTTCCTAAAACTGTGTGACTGAGATGCACTAGGGGATAGGCCACATAACAAAGCACAGCAATAACAGCAACAATATTAATAATGTTGAAATCAAAAATGATGAACTATTTGTGACATCTAGCATTGATTTTTAAAATTTTTAAAGTCTTCATATTACAAACAATAAGGAAAAATACATGAATTGAGATGCTATGTCAAATGAATAAATGAAAGCAGAGAAGGCAAGAGTTTTATAAGAATAAAAATCTACTCGCCGGGTTCAGTGGCTCAGCCTGTAATCCCGCGCCTTTGGGAGGCTGAGGTGTGTGAATTTCCTGAGCCTGTGGGTTCGACATCCGCCTGGGCAGAGACCTCATCTCTACAATAAATCAAAAAATCAGCCAGGCGTCGTAGCGCATGTCTGTAATTCCGGCTACTTGGAAGGCTGAGGCAGAAGGATCGCCGGAGCCCAGCAGGTTGAAGCTGC